>NW_020956045.1:79102-154642 GCF_003031625.1 Empidonax traillii
TAATTAGGCAAAAGTACTATGTATTTACAGAAGTCCCCTCTCCCCTTGTGTCAGTTCAGGAGGAGAAGCAACCTCTTTTCCATTTCCAGAAGAGCTACAGGTCTTTCAAATAACTTTGCAGCACTCGAAAGTCCTTCTTCTATTATCTCTAGGATGACAACTCTGATTCATCGCAGCTGGAATTGTTTCTCTTCCTCTCCCTCTTCTATGGCAACCTCAGAGCTGGGCCCACCCCCTCCTGGGCCAAGACAGGAGGCTGGGGGGTTACCCAGGTCCTGTGGGCTGTTCTGTGGGCTGCAAGGCGACACTTGCCTACCATGGATCTTCACCACAGGATCACAAGGGATAATGGCTTTTGAGTCCACCCCTGTTTCTTGTGGGGTCCCTCCTCACGAGAGAAGTCTTTGATGGACCTCTCTAACATGACTCTACCTTTGGACAACAGTTCTTCCATTCTCTGCTGTCCCTCAGGGTCACAAATTCAGCTGCACTAGCCTGGATCCCTCATGGGATCACACATCTTCCCCCCCTGAGCCGACTCGCTCCAGCGTAGGTCTCTCTCTCCATGGGCCACAGGTCTCCAGCAGGACTCTGTTTCATCTTAGGCGTCCCATGGAGTCACATCTCCTTCATGCCCTCCTCTGCTTCAGCGTGGGCTCCTTCATGAGCTGCAGAGAGGGGTTTCCGCTCCCCAACAGTCTTCCACAGGTGGCAGGGGTTTTTAGTTTTCAGTCTCTTCCCTGCTGAAGGGAGAGGAGGGGGGGGAGAGAAAGAATTCCCCCCTTTCGAGGCTTCTCTTCTCTCTCTCCTGCCGCTGCCAGCTTTGACCATGGTTTCTAATTTCATCTGCGCAACAACTCTTATCTTCCATTTTCTTAAATGTGTAGTTGGCAGAGGTGTTACTAAAAGTTTTGATGGGCTTTTTTTCTCCGGAAATCCACCTGGAAAAAAAATATTTTCAGCCCCGGGGCAGGGGCTTGAAAACCCACGACAAGGAAACAGAACACCTTTCCAAATAATTTCCTTGTTCTTGCTGGGACGGTTTTCTTATTGATAAATATTAACATTACAGACACATTGACACTCTTCAGAATTACTTAATGTGTGACTGTGTGCCTAAAATGAGATAATGCTCCTACTGAAGTTTATTCAGTATCTTTTGTGTATTCAGTATCCTTTCATGGCAGATGAGTGTATTTAAAAAAAAAAAAAAAAGTATTAGATAAGTGTTTTGATCCTGGTTTCTTATGGAAATGAGGTTTGTGTATTCAGTGTTAGTCACTTTGTGTCTGCCTACTGACCTTTTTGCTCTCTGATTCTCATCATTTCAGTAAAATTCAACAAAGGTAGAAGAATTTTCATGGTATTAAGTTTACTTTTTGAGAGTAAATGCCAGATTGAGAAGGTGTACTCTACACTAAAGAGGGAGAGGAGCAGTCCAGTCTCTGCACAGAAATCTACAAAATTTATTTTCTTTCTCAAGGATGGAAATTAGGCAGTGTGGGAACATTTAATCACAAACAACATCCTGCTAAAACTGTGGGGAAGATGCTGTTAAGCAAATTCCTAAGCCCTCATATTATCCTGATGAAATTTATCAGCTAATACGATACATGTTACAAAAGAAGACCAAGATTCTTGTGGCTTTACTCTGGTTAGTACTGTTAGTCCCACAGGGAATGTTGTCAAGTGGTTTGTGTAGAAAAAGATATTTAGGAATGGTACATGCCTTAAGTGTAGATGAAGAAGAATACCTTACACTTTCTACAGCTGGCTGAGAACCATTTACTTTAATAATGACAAATTAGTCAAACCTTGTAAATCATTAACAAGCAATTAACTTTGTTTCTAGAGTTTCAGCAGACAGCGCTGTTCTTATCGCTGTAAGTGCCTAGGAATTTTATCTGCCTCCCAAAGCAGCTGACTGTTAGATGGCAGTACGTGATAAAGGGCTTTGGTGTGTCACAGGTGTCTTGGGAAAGGAGACTGATACACAAATCGGCCTTTTCCCCTGCTGCTGAGATCCTCTAGAACTGTTGTTGCCCTCTCTCTCTCTCATGCAAGTCTGTTGGTACAAATTAATTCGTGCAACTTGAGTGGGAGCTGTACAATCAATGTATTTGTCCAGTACAGTGTATTCCCAGACAGGGAGGACAGCTAGACTTTGTACTTCATTTAGTACCAGTCTAAAAAGCATCTGCAGCAGACAGGCTACTAATTTAGTGTGACATTTTTACACACAGACTTGGACTGTATTTTACGTTGCATGTGAGAAAATAGCATTGTTTTTACAGCTTCTTAACTTAGGGTAAGCTCCTACATCTCTTTAGTTCTGCTGAGTTTAAAGTGCTTGTCAACAGTGCAAATGATTTGAACATTTATTTAGATGTGTCATGAGTATGGGTTTAGTCATTTACTTCTAAAGTCCTGATTTATATAATTTTATGTATTGAAAAACTAAGCATCCCTTTGCAAAAAGTTATCTCTACAAAAGATGCTCTTGTAAAGTAATTACTTAGTTGTAAGCAAAATGAATATGTGTGATGCAAAATGAGTTCGTTAAAGGAGTTTACGTATATCTTTATTTAGTTATTTAAAGAAGAAAATCTTTAAGAACAGCTGTAGATATAGGTGAGGCTTTTCCAAATTATGATTTCCAAGATGAAGTTGAAAGAGGTCTCTTGTGGAATCCAAGGGGCAGCTAAGCTTATTTCTGCATGGAGAATTACTATATACTGTGTCTTGTATTAAAATGTTTGTTTTGTTATAACTTTTTAATTAGGTTGCCCTTCCTATGAGAGACTCTCACTACAGTATCAAGAAAACGTTATCATTCTTGGCATAATTTCTCACTTCTGCAACAGTCTTGGGATTCAAAATCCCTACAATGCAAATTAAATTAGGAATGCCTTTCCCAGAGAAGATACACACCCTTTCCGGGGAGTGAGTGAGACAAACACACAAGGTTGTTTTCTGCTTTGCCTTTTTGGGGCAGTCTAATCCAGGTCTAAAGAGTCAAGCCTCCACTGTGCCTAACAAGCACCTTGGAACAATTTCTCTGGAGGAAATAAATGGGATTCTTGTCAAGGCCATTGTAACAGAGGAGCTGGGGGTATTGATACTGAAGGGCTCATTTTTTTTTCCCATTGTGCACTAATTCCAGGGTGACATGTTGTAAATGTTGCAGTTTCATAAAGTTGCATGAGACATCACTTTGTCTTTTCCCTTCCAGATATTTTCTAAATGTGTCATCATCAGTCACGTATAAAGCATATAATCTTTTATCATCACTATGCACATTCTGACACTCTGGTGATTTAGTCTTAATACCATCCCTATTTCTCTGTAGGTGAAAATCTCTTATTGTATTAGAGTATCTTGTTTTTCTACTTAATAATTTTCACTGTTCCTCTTCTCCATCACCTCGTGTTGCTTGTTTCTGTGTCCTGTTGGTCAGCTGTTTCAAAGAGTAATTCAGGATGTTAATTTTACTGAAACAAAACAATACATCAGTGAAAGTATTATGGTCAAAACCAAGAGGTGGGTGAGTGGTTTTCCCACAGAAGAGAGTTGTGACTGGTAACTATTCTCTAGAGAAGTCACTGCAAACTAGTTAAATAATTGGACAACGTTTATGGGGCCAGATCCTCAGGGTATTACTCCAGCAAAGCAACTATTGAAATATCAGCCCCCGAGGCTGAAATCTCATGTGTGTCTGTAGTTTTATGCACTGTGAGTATTCCTATTGACTTCAGTGGGATTACTGACAATGAGTGTAGTTAAACATGTGCATAAATCTTCGGGGCATACAGGTCTGTAGAGTTTTCCTTGTCTGTGAGTGTGTGCTTCAAGGTTTATTTTGGAGAAGCTCAGGAGAAGCTTATTTATCCTCATTATTTGAGGCTTCTGGTCAAACCAGGAGCACAGTCATTAGTGTTTGCAATTTCGACAGCTTTTTTCAAATAGTTAAAAGAATATTTATTTTGCAACTATAGCTGTATCGATTGACATGTGATTTTAGCCTTCATAGGAAAAACAAGCAGCTCCTGGTGGCTTAATTGGCAGTTTTAGAGAGGAAAAAATTAATGCTGTGTAATTACGGAATTTGGGTTTAAAAATGTACAGGTACACCCAGGTATACATTCACACACAGGCATGCATGCCCACATGTACAATATTTATATAATTTTCTTGGGGAGATGGGAGTGGTTATTTTAGTGTATTGATTTTTACTTTTTCCCACATTTACTAAATGGGCTAAGTACATACAAGTAAAATGTCACTTCATAATTCTTCTGTGTTCTTTTCAAACTTTGGATGGAGCAAGGTCACTGTAGAGCCCTTTTAGGCAGAAGAGTTTTTTGAGAATGCAAGTGTGAATTACCATAAAAGTAGTTTTGCCTAAATACTAAAGGTGACTTTTAACTGAAAAACTATAAAGTACTTTGCTTCAATACTAAAGATAGCTTTTAATTGAAAAGTGTAAGTGAACCTACAAAGCAAGGTTAACGCTTAGTGGTATAATTTTATACATGCACTTTGGCAGTCATAATGGCTTTGATTCAACCTTGACTTCCTACAAGATCATAAAAAGGCACAGAATAATTTGTTATAAAAGAAATGAGAAGTGCAGCACAAATATGAGTCGCATAACAAATTCTGAAGATGAAATGGTAGCGTTCAAAGGAAATGTAGCATTTTATGCCAGTGCCATAATTCTCAGACAACATTACAAAGAAAGAAGTACCACCTGCAATTCGACCTTCCTCCTCCTCCTCCCCACTGCAGCTCCATAATGATGTTTGGAACTTTACAGCTCAGTTAAAAAAGGTTTTAAGGAAACACAGTGTCCTGTGCCCTTCTACAGGATAATGAATTCCTAATCACCTTAAATTCTCTCAGTAGCTGGGCCTGCTTCCTGCCAAGGACACTGGCAAGCAATTAGTATTTTCCTCCTCACATTCAGAGGAAGCCCACATAATTTTCTTTTTGGGTGATCTTACATGCCAAGAAGCTAAAGATGATGGCCCACACCCAGTCTTGCCCCTTTTCATTTCTGCATGCAGCCACTGAAACATTGGAAAGATTGCAAAAAAGAGCCAATGCTCCAGTGAACACCACAGAAGATACTGCCCCAGTTAATGGCTTGCTGAAGGCTTTCATTCACCAGCTGAAGTAACTGGGCGCTACTGTTTTATTCCTGCTTGATATTACATTACCAAGTAACAGAAACAATCTGCAGGATCAGGGCAGTTTTTGAATAACAAAAAAACGAGGAGATGTCATCTGAAGAGTGTAACATCTACATAGGTTACAGAATTACTGAGTATGACTTCGAATAATCAGGTCTGTAGCTCAGTTACCCCAAGGTATTGTCTTTTTTGGAGGTGTGTCTTGATTCGTGGAGTTGGTGAGATAAGCTTTTTGTAAAAGTAGATCTAAAAGATCTTTGCCTGAACTGCATAGCCTTTCTTTCTGAAGACCAAAAAGAGATCACTGAATTATTTGCTAAGTGTGAGAAAAGTCTATGTTGATTTTGTATGTGTGTATGTGTTTGGTGACAAAGAACTGGTAGACTGCATGCTTTCATGGCTTAGCTTTCTCCTGTAAAGGGTTGTCAGAGAGGAAGTAATATTAGCTCATGGTAATAGCCTAAACTGGAGACAAATTCATCTCTTGCATGCAGTCTGTGTGCTTAGAAAATTTATTGTGGTTTTTTTTTTTTTTTATTCCTACATCTAAGGAAAATTTTATCTTATGGCCTAGAAATTTAAGCAATTTTCACATTTATTTGGGAAAAAAAATTCAGTTAACAGCCTCTTAAGAATAAGCAAGCCACACAAAGTATAATATGTTTGTGTAATAGTGGGATATGTTACTTACTAATGTGTTTAAGAATTTGTCCCCAAAATGTCACACTAGATTCAACTGTTTAAAAGTTTTAACTTTTTGCTTATTATGGTAGTGACTTTCATTTGTAGCTGAGCTTTTCTTAACATTTCAGATGGAAAGTTTCAGATATACATGTATATGAGATTAGACTGTTTTACTTTGGAAACAGAAGTGGTTGCTGTTGACAAATGGCTTTGTCTGTGCAGAGTTGTGGTGGTTATAAAGTTGTGGCAGTGTCATTCTTGTAATTTGACTGGTATTGTTACAGTGAAGTGCTTTCAGAAAATAATGCATGACCAGCAGTGCTTTAGTAAACAACAGTGACTCGATAATTCTGCAGAAATTTAGGAGGATATAAATGCGGGAAAGAATGGAAACAGATATTGCTGGATGACTGCTGTGGACTTTTTATACAGCGAAAAAAATCTATTCCCATATGTCCCCAAATAGGTATTAAAACCAATGTACCTCTTCTTTGACATCTGTTAGAACAGAATGAGTCCATTTGAAATCCCCCAAACACTCTCATAGTGACAAAGTCTAGTAAATGAAGCAAAATGGTTTGGGGAAATGAGGATGTGTAAACAAGCCAGTCACGTGTCATTTACTTTCTTGGATCACACTAGTATTTTTTTTTTCCAGGTCTGGCTGTATTAAGTCTCTGTGCACAAAGCTGTATTTACTGCACTGAACGTAGATTTTCCACCTTGAAGGACAAGGCTGTTTAAATCATGTCTCTTTTGGAGCTGGTTCTCTCTTTGATTTGCAACAAGGAGTGCATCTGTTTACCAAAACAAGCATGTGAGGTTCTGCACTGTTGTCACTAGTGACCAGTCTGTTAATGGGGAACTTTTCCTGTGTAGTCTGAAATCTATTGGTGTTCTCTGCCAACACACACCAACCTGCTGCATGTGTGTCAGGAACTCATCACATATTTTTCCGCTCTGGATGTTTAGTAATGGTGTTTGTATCGCTTTTTGTTCGTGTGCCATTTGTCTACAGTGTAGCTGAAGGTGCCAGAAAAATGACAAATAGAATACACATAATGCTGTTTAGTAAACTCTGGCTGTTGGCAGTAATTGAGGAGCTTCCTTTATCTTTAGAGTATTGATTTCTGATGCAGGATTTCTTCCTCTTTGTTTTGAAGGAAATGGTGGGGAAAGAGTTTTAGTCGATGGTAGATTTATTTTTATCACTTTATGGTACATTCCTGCCCGTGCTGTAGTTAATATTTTGGGGGACATTGGCCAGGAAATAAGTCAAATATTGGGGCATTTACAAGCTAATTTGTCTTCAAAAGGAATTAAACTATCACTCAGCAGACCCTGGGACTAGCCTATCCTTGTCTATCCACAGCTCACAGTGGAGCTGGAGGGTCCATCAGTATAACATGATTTACCCCTGATTTAAATGAAGAAAAGAGTGTCACCAAATTTTGTGAATGTTTTTTTTCTAATCCCTTCTCTCTCATAGATTAACGCAACATAAATTAGAGTGCATCAGAGGAGAAAACAGGCAATATTTATAAACATAACTCTTCCCCCAAATTATATCTAATCCTTTGTGGTTTTAAGGGAAGTGTCTTCTAATTCGTGATTTCATGTATCTTTACAGTTGTCATCAATGTTTTCAGCATTCTCTGAACTTTTCTGAGGGCACACCATTTTTTAAATGCATAGACACTTGTGGGAAGCTCTAGATGTGCTTTTTCATTTCTTCTGGAGAGGCACTGCTCTTCTAACACCAGAGGATGCAGGAAGCAGCATCCCAATCCAGTTCTGTCTGATACCATTTCCCTGTGCGTTGTCCTCTCCAAGCAACTGCTACTTTTGTTCCCACTGCAATCGTGGTACTTCCTGCAAGGAAAGCATTTCTGAACGTGACTAAAAGCTGAGAATTCAGACTGCTTGGTACATTTAAGGGAGGATATTGGAGGAAAACAGCAGAGATGGTAGAACAGCAAGGCAGTCTTAGGCTCTGGAGATGGCTCTTCCGCTCACAGGATGTGCAACCAAGTAGTTTGATTTTCCAGTGAGTCTAATTTTCTTACACAGAAAAGCAGCAAGAGCGCACTCAGAGACATTAATCACTTCAAGTTACTTTTACTTCACTGTGAAGAGGATACTGATATCAGCAGTAATATAACTTCTTAATTTTATTAGCCAACAGTAACCAGTTTTACCAATCACTATTAAAAAATGGACTGCATTCTGATTTAACCAGTTTACTGTGGTATACTGCCTAAGGATAAGTCTAACAATCTAAGAATTTTCATCATATGAGTGATTTCCCTTGCCCAAACCTATGCTAATTTCCATGAGAACAGATTGCTGCTAAAATAGTCTTTTAAAATTTCAGGATGAAATAGAACAATTTAATGTCCTGTTCATATTAAATATCTTAAGAGTTTGTAACTGTGGAGTTTAAAACATTTCAAAATTTATTTTCTTTTGTTTAATGATACTTCAAAAGCAAAATAACTTTGCCAACAGGATATTTGATTCTAAATCATGGGACAGTGGGAAGCTGGGAGTTCCTTGTAAAGTCCAACCCTTAGGAATGTTGTAATCAATGAGCACTGGAGGCAGTAACAGATGATGTCTGTAGGACCTTACTGGTATTTGTTTTAGAGAGACAAGTTTGATAAGGAATATACAATAATATTATAATTACTAAAATGCATATAATAAGAAAAATAATGTACTGACTAGGAAGTTTGTCTACGTAGGCTCAAGGTATGGTCTGCAAATGGATTTATAAAGGGTATTTTCCCCCCTCAGCTGCGAACTGACCTTTCTGGAATTCAGGTTTGGAGTGCAAAATTGGGTGTTTTATCCATCTGGCAAAGGTACATTGAAAATTGTAAAATATATATGTTTGAGGGGGTTTAAATTCTCTTTAAGGGTAGGTCTGTATCTTTTATTAAAATTGTGGTTTAATCAAATGTCTATCACAGCTCAGTGAGAAGCCTCATAAAACCCCTTCGCTGGTACCTTCTCACTCCAACAGCTTTACAACATTTTTTTTGTTGTTGCATTAAATATCAAATGCTTATATATATGATTGCAAGTGTTTAATACAGCATTCATGTGTTTAGTTTGCAACATTTCAATTTATTTATGTCAAGTTAATGCTGGGGGAAAAAAGGATGAATTTTTTTATTCCACTGACTAGCTGGAGACTCAGACAAGAAAAGTAAGGCTGCTGGTAACCTAGCCATGTCTTTTAGTATTAAAAGGATGCAGTCAGGTTCCTTGAGACAGTGACAATAGTAAGTTGAATTAAAGATGCTTTATTTTGCTTTCTCTGATGGCTTCACTCTTGTATTGACAATGGTTTTAGGAAAATAGGATTGAGACCCACATTCTGGATCAATAAATCTATTCTTCAGCTATTCTGGACACAACATTATATCATCTCTTTCACAAAGTTATTGAGTGAGCTCCATCTGAAAATATGTTTTATTCCTCCACTGTGCTTGTTAGGAAAGTCATTTCAGGATCTGGTAGCTGTAATAGTTTAGGGCTTTCTAGTCTTCAACATAAACTTGTTTATGGGCAACTTGTAGTTTCCTCCAATACGAGTCCTAGTTTAAGTAACTTTTTTCCTCCCTATTTTTATTTTTACAGGCCCAGTTATAGATTTTTATATTATAACAAACACAACATTCCAAATTACGTGTGAAGGACCACTTCATCCAGTAAAGCAAGAGCTTTAGTTAATTTAAACCCCAGAGAAAAACGTCCACAAATTTCACACCCTTATTACATTTCTGAATAATTTAAAAAAAGAAATGGTAGGATATTCCTGTTCCAGTTTGCTGGAAGGAAGTCCTGCTACAGAGCACAGTGGTGCCGAAAGAGTCTGAGCTAAACTCAGCTTGAACCTGATTCTGCTCCTGGGAGAATTCCATCAGCTTCGGTGAGGCAGCATCCAAGCTCATGGAATGAGATGAACCTGTAATGACCAGACAAGCCCGTGTTTTGGCTCGGTGCTGTGGCTCATGCAGTGACAGGAGCAGAGGACACAACAAATATTTGCCTCGCGGGGTGGCCCTGCATTTAGCACAGAAGGGACAAAGTCACCCAAACAGGTGGTGATTGTACTCCTCCTCCATTTATAGCTGTTATGGACGGTCAGAAAGCTGTTGGGGGAGAAAATGGAGAGAAGTACCATGAGATTGAGACATACAAAAGACTTAAGTGCCACTCAATTGCCTTAAGGCATTCCCATTAAACATAATTACCCTACTTACTAAGCACCAATCATAGCCATTAAGTATCATCGGGTTTAAATTAGTTCCCTGGGAGACATCCCGTTTAAGCAGATTTCCCAGTTAAGCACAGGAAACTTCTTTTTTAATCAGTCCTTCCTCTTCTCCTCCTCTTCATTTTACCTGCTGTAGAGTTGGCTGTTTCATAACTGTCCAAACAAAAGAATTCCCAAGGTGTTTATCAGGTGCACCATTTTTTGCTTGGCTTACACTTTTAGTGTAAAGAGCGGAAGGATCAATTCCTCCTGTGTTCACTGCAAGTGTTTGGACTGGCCTTGCTTCTCCACATCCATTTTTCCTATGGTTGTTCTCCTCTTGTCTTAAAACACTCTGTGAGAAGTCAGTGTCTACTCACAGTGCTTCTTCCTTTGAAGTATCCATGAATTATTGTCACATATATTCTCCTAGAAATTCATCCAGTATGGCTATTCTGATTGTTCTGGTCTTGCCTAAGTGAGTTTTTCCAACAGAGAATCACAGCACAACTGAGACTTTGGGGGACCTTCAGAGCTCCCTAGTCCAGCTCCCTGCTCAAAGCAATTCTAAATAGATCAAGTTGCTCAGGGACACATCTAGCTCAATCTTGGAAGTCCTCAAAATACACTGTAACTGCTCTTTTTTCTTGTTTCTCTTCTGAACAATATTTTTTGAAACCGTTCAGTTTATTTTTCTTTGTTGTTTTTGCTAGTGGAGTTGTGTGTGGGGGGGTATTTTCCGGTTGAAAAAAATATATTTTAAATATTTTTTCTAAGATTTCTTTAGGTCTTCTGGGTTTATTCTTCTTCAGGACCACGCTACAGTTTCTGCTAAATCTGTTTGTGTCTTAGAACAACACAGAATCTGGAGAGCCTTGTCTGCCAAAGTGCTGTTGTCTAGCTAGTGGTTTGCTGCAATTCTAGGTTTTCCTCTTCAACTCCTCCTTGTGGATGTACAACAGATAGTTTAAACAGCAATTCTCAAAGGAGTGCTTTAATTTAAATAGCTTTTTCTGCAGTGAAAACTATTCTAGATGCCTATTTTCCCACCATATATAATGAAAATGGAAGTAAAACAGTGCCTATTTTACGCCTGCCACGTTGGATACATTCCTGATTCAGATATGGATTAAACCCTAATCTGTTTAGTAGCAAAATTACTTAAATACTAGGTGGAAGTTGACTAGTTTGACTGTCATTAAAGTTATTAGAAGAGAACTGCATTCTAATTACGATGTGATTATAGTTTCTGAATGACTCACCAGATACATATGAGCCAGCACTTCCAGTTTACATACAGGAACAGATTTCAGGTGCAAGTTGCAAGAGGGATTTTAAGATTTGAGAGTTGAGGAACAACGTTGTGAGTTCCAGAACTTGGAAAGCAGACAATCCCTCTGAAATGCTGCCGTGCCCTGGGATATCTGAGGTGTGTTCTGTCCTGCCCCTGCAGCATTTTAGGACAACTGGTGTTGTGTTTAGAAGAAAAATGTGAGATACTGTGACTGTCAGTAATATTGTTATCAGAGCAGTGTTCGGTAACAGTGGTCCTTAACTTAGTACTATTAAAAGTAAATTAAATAGTGAATAAAAGATAACGCCCAAACAAAGATCTGTAAATGACAGATAATCATAACTTTTCTTGAGGAGAGCCCTGCCTCTCTAATCTACTACTGAGTGGCAGGGGACAATTTTCAATTTAAACTTTGTAGCAGGCTTGTAAAATATGCAAGGAGTCTTGGGGTGAAAAATAAAACACTGTCCTGGGGTACAAACTAGGAAAAAGAACCAAAATTAGGAAATCAGAGTAGACATTAGGAATTATTTTTCATCACAGTGACGAGATAAAAAAATAAATTGTCTTGAGTTGCATACTAGTTCCAGCAATGTTTAACATATATGTTAAAGAATGGGGAAAGAGGAAGGGGGGGGGGAATGATAATCTTGCAAAAGATTTAGATACTTAAAAGGATACTAAAAAGAGTGATGAACTTTAAGAAAATGTAACTTTATGGAGGGCACTATTGAAAGGATTTTAAAAATAAATGTTTCCAAATTATTTTTTTTTTTTAGTTACAAGTTTTTTGAACTTTCTGAAGTAGATAAAGATTTATACATGGTAAATTTAGTTCTACTTATCTATAGTGAGTACCCTTAAAAAGCACGAAGTTAAAATCCTCTAAATGAATGGCATTGCTGACATAATAGGAAATGCACTACTTAGAGGAAAAAAAGGAATGATGATACAGCTCTCTTGTTAGCAAGATAACGCCTTTAGTTACATTTTGTGGATAAGAACACTGGTCTCTGGACCAGCAGCTGTAGAGGTTCTGCTGTGCACTTGCTATGCCTTTTATCCCACACAGGTAGCTTGCCCCTTCTCCAAGCACAGCCTCGCTGTTTAAAAGGAGTCAATGGAACATGTGGGACGTTCAGCTCAGCTGCTGAACCTGCCTGTTCTTCTTTCAGTTCTCACCTTCCTCACTCTCACTTTTGATCATTTTCAGTTCCTGCATTGTCTTGCTCTTCTGTTGCCTAAATCACAAATACAGTGCTGGCCAAAGTGGGTGGGTGAGCATTCCCTAGTGGAGTGTTTCTTGCCCTCATGACATGCCTATGGTTCCAGCCAGGTACCTTCAAGTTAGAAGGTGAAGTGATGAAACAAAGGGAGCACAGTAATGGTTTGCTCAGTGCTTCCAGCCGGCCTAGGATCTGCAGGGAGAACTGACTGCTGAGAAAAAGGGAGAAAGAAGGTAGAGGGGAGAAGAGAGAGAGAAGGAAGGAGACTCCACATTTGTGTAGTAGATGACTTTCTCGGGATGCTGGTAGGTGTGATTTTAAGATGCTCATTCACCTACAGGCTCAGTGTGTCAGGAGTTGTAATGGGGGCAGGGGAGCATCTTTTGTACAGATGGAGAAAACTCAAGCATCTCAAATCCCTCAGTGGGGTGGCAGTTGGCAAAGAATAAATTTTTAATTTTTCTCTGGATGTGTTCAGTCAACCACTAATTTTTTTTTTTTCTTTTTTTTGTCTTCACGTTTGTTCTGTGTCTCCAACGTTCTCTTTTTGTGTGCACTGATGACTAGAGAGGACGGGTTTTCAAGTTTTCTTATGCAGTGGAGATTTCACATTTTTTCCATGAAGAGCAGAGCTTCATGTCACGTGTGGCCCAGTATGCAGAACATTCCTGAGTATTGCTGCAATACCGAACAGCAGAACACGGCACACACGCACAGCTCCTGTGCCCTGTTCTCCTTTTCGCTTGTTTCCATTTTACAAAGGGTTGCTCCTCTGATTTCATTGCAATACTATTGAGTTTAGCTTTAGTAAGAGGAAAGTTGTGTGCCTTTTCCTGTAAATGAAGTGGTGTTAGTTTACTATACATTGTACATCCGTTAATAAGTTGGACGGTGCCTTCCAATGATAAGCATCAATGTATATGTTTGTATATCAATGTATATATCAATGTATATATCAACGTATATATCATCAGTATATGTTTGGTTTTAGCTCAACACTGCCATTTAGCTCAACATCCCCTCAAAATCAGCACAGGAGTGGATAAATCCAATATAATTCCTCATATCTGTACATGCTAAAAAAGCTTTTCTATACTTACAGCATCTATTTAATAATTTTCCAATTATTAGGAGCAAAATAATAATACTTACACCACGATTTCCTTGGCCATGGGAACACCCCCATTTAAAAAGAGTGCTTTGGAGGATAACAGATGTTTTATCTCTTGGCCTCTGACTTCAAAGGAAAACAGTTATCTGGGAGGCACAAAAAAAAGAGAGGCAGTAATCAATTGTACTCTCATATTTTGTGAGCATGGCAATTGCTGACTCAGCTGCTTAACACAAAGCATCTGAGACTACTTGTTTGGGCAGGCTTAAAATCTTTCAAGTAATGGCAAGATGCTTGGAATGAAATGCTAAAATTCGTAAGATTTTAAGTATGTTTGGTTTGGTTTTGGTTTTTTTAACAGTCTTTTTTAATGTTTATGGCTTCTCAAAAATAGAGACTGGATGCCTCTCACAGTGAAGTTCACAGTACTGGCTTATCCTACAGAAAACTGTTTGTTTACAGGGAAATGTTTGTTTAAATGGGTCATAGCATGTAGATAAAAAAATCTAAATATCGATGTAAAGCAAAGCTGAGGGTATTTTTTTCTCTTTATGTCATGTTTGGGTAAGTGTCAAAACAGGTCTTTCCTCCCCCAAAAATCTACAACAGGATTTTACCCTTTCCTTTTCTGTTGTTCCTCTTTTTCCCTGGGGATTTCTTCGAGTGCCAAGTGGATATGATATAATATTTGAATGATTATACTATATATGGAGAAAGAACTTAAGTAGAAGGGACAGTCTCTAGTCTAAGTCAAAGGCCCTTGTGAAATAAGTGTAAGATACAAAATGGGCAAGGGCTTAATCTTGAACATTTGTCACTTTTCCATGGCAGGTACAGGTTTCTAAATAGTGAGTTAAGATAAAGTATGTTACTATTTTTTTTTTTCCCTTACTGAAAGAAAACAAACAATTAGATGTTTCTTTAAAAGTGATCAGGAATAATATACAATTAACAAAAAACATCCACAGACCCATTCATTCAACTGAAACAGTAAACAGGAGAAAGAAAAAAAATACTAATTTCAAGCTCCATTGGAAGAGAACAGTATTTGCTAAATTATAGAAGAAAAAATAATACTAAAATATTTCAATACATTTCAAAATTAAGGAAAAATACTGAGAAGGTGATGTGTCAAGCTACTTGAAAATATTCTGTACAGACATAAACGTACCATCCCAGGGCAGCAGATACTGTTCACACTGAGTTTAGACATGAACCTTGACAAAACCAGGATTGATTTTCTCTACTTTCACATCATCACTTGCTCCTTAAATTAGCCTTTTCAAGCAAGGTTGAAGAACATGCCCTGTTGAGGAGTCTCTTTGTCTCCTTTGCTTCTCTTCTCACTCTGTTCTCACTCTGTCCTCCTTTGCCATTCTTACCTACTTCTTTGTGGTGTCTGCATGGACAATAAAAGCATCCACTCTGAGCAGCTGGGGATGCAGATCAACAATCAGGTAAGCCTGAACCTGGATCTTTACCCCGAGGCTGCCTCTTCTTCAGCGTGTCCACCCTCCTCCTTAGGCAACAGCAAGCGGAGGTGTCATTGCACTTCCAGAGCACAGCCACACATTTTGGACAGAGCAGATGAGCTGCTCCGTGCAAGCAGGTGCAAGGTGATGTCAGGGTGAGGCTGGCATCCACTCTGCTGGAATTTTGGGTGCATATTTTTAGTAGAGGGAAGAAGGGTTATAAGATTAGACTGCAGTTCAGGTTGGAGCATGAAGTTATGTCTTCAGGCATACATGAAGATGGGGCAGTGCGAAGGGAGAGTGTATGATGTGAGCACTGTGCTCCCAGAGGCAATGAGGGTAACCCAGATGGCTGAAGAATTCCAAAATTTTTATTGAAACATGTATAACTGCGTGTTTAATTTCTGGAGGGAAAGCTTGGTTTGGAAAACAACCGAAAATAAATAATCTTTTTTTTGCAGATGATTTAAATTGAGTCTTTCTTCAGCCCTCCACATGGAGAAGCATTGGCAGTTTTGCTTTAGGAAGAGCTCTGGGTTTTTTTAGGTAACTTGTGTGATCCCTTTAGACAAGCAGTTTTCTTGCATATCTGATCAGTGCACACAACTCAGCTCCACCCCCAAACTCTTGGACTGCTGGATGTGTAGGTGCACTGACTCTAAAGAGGTATAGTGGAGAAATTATTCATATATTATGGTTTAAAGAATAGTAGCACCATTTTGTTTCATGAGTAACTATTTAACATGAAGCCAGTGAAGTATTTTGGGAGAAGGGTAGATAAAGATCCTCTCGGTTTAAGCTTTGGTCATTACTCCAAGTAGCCATGAAATTGAAATGTTATTTAAACAAGCTAATGCTAGTTGGATGTGTTCTGTGCAGTTGGTGCTGTAACTTCATTAACTGTCTACACTAAATTTCAAACAAACAGCCTCAGTCCAGCTGTCCCCTCTGGGTGTGTGTGCATGACAAAGGTTTTAGCTGATGGTAGCAATGTGATGTAAACTCTCCCAGGATTCCTGGCAAATGCTCCAGGGTTGCTACTGAGTGCTAAAACTCCTGCTATTCATCTTGACTGTGGAGCTGACTGGGCCAGCTAGATTAGACTAATGTAAATACACTGGGATGTGTTACACTCAGTTCTTAATGTGTCTCTCTAGCTGTGCCCCGTAATTGCAGCTGGTGTTTGATAGATTCTTTGTTTGTGCTGTGCCTTAGTCTTTTTATATTTGAATTCAAGGCAGGAGACAGAAGTACATGGTTTTTGGAATCAAATTTGGAAAGCACTTATAACAGATGTTGATAATTGTATGGTACTTTTGGCACTGCCAGAGAAAAGGATGAACACAGCTGGTTGAACTGTATTTACTGAAAATAAAATGCTGTGTAAAGTTCTACTCATTTTTATATAGTGATTAGGCTGGTACGATGCACAAGTATTTGAACAAAAAAAGAGCAATTGAAATTTTGGGTGTCAATTGTAAAGTACTATTTTGGAGTTCAGAAATAATCTAAACTGACTGCAAGTCATACTGCTGTAGTTCTGGAACTTCATTGCTTTTACCTTTCCTGACTTTTTCACCCCTTTATCTCTAGTTAGATTGTTATTCCAGAACTATTTGGAGCACAGGGATGACCTTCAGCAATTCTTCCAATCGTATATACCTTCATCTTTATATAAAATTAAATGCTGTCTGCTGTTTCAGTATTGCTATGTCAATTTGAATGGATCCTTGTGGCATATCTCAGCCATGTTTATCCTGTGGAAAATAGTTTGGTGTTGTTCACTGATTTTCCTTTACTTCCAGTGTATTTCCACTTTGAACCCATTAATATACGTATTGAACACCTGTCCTGTTTCAGATCCCTGAGGTACCCAGCTCTTAACTTCTCTCTAGTTGGAGAAGCAGCCATTAATTACCACTCTTTGTTTCCTATCACCTAGCTAATTTTTAATCCACAACAAGAATTTACCTCTTACCCGGTGGCTATTTATTTTCCTTAATAGTTTCTTGTCAAGTATCTTATCACAGGCTTTTGTCAAGCCAAGTAAGTTATATCTACCAAATCTCCCCCTGTTTCATTAACAATGTCCAACAATTCAAATAAGTCAGGGGCAGTGTTTCCCACCAGGGAGGTCCAGCTTTATCAATGTGTATTTGTATGCTATCAGCTGCTCTGCAGCTAAATGGAGACATCATGCCCACGGTGTCTTTAGTTTCTTTTTCATAAAGGTTAATTCTTCACAGCAGGGCAATCAAGTTGAAATCACGGCTGATTTTCTGTCTTGCCTAATCTTCCGTGAAAATATTTAAAAAAATATTTTAATTATGAAAAATATTTTAGGAGTATCAATAGGATAAAAATATGCCTGTTGTTTTCCTTAGGGAAAATTAATATAAAGACATTTCCCTGCAGTCAAGATACTCCTCCCAATCAGCACTGCTGCATTCTGCAGAGACCACAAGCACTGATCCTGCCCTCCCAATTCTGTTCCCACTTATGCATTGTTGCTATAGGCACAGTGTGGTAGGAAGAGTGGGATTTACCAGAGCAGCAGAGGATAGGGGACATGTGTCCCAGCTGCCCTGCAGAACTTCTCAGGGCTACCTGCAGGCTTTGTGTCGGCTTGTTGGTGAGGCTTGCTCAGAGTTCGTGAAGTGTTTCAAGGTCTTAAGTATGAAAATAGTTTCGATTTCCAAAGTTCATGTTATCTTTCGTAACGTTAATGAAAGTTATGATGACGTTCAGGTGTCTTACTGAAGTTACTGGAGAATTGCTGATAGAAAAAAAACCTTAAAAGCTCCCTATAACCCCTATTGTATATCTCTCTATGAAGTTTTCAGTGGCAGAATTAGAAGCCCACATTTCCAGGTGAAAGGGATTTATTCCTTTAGTTGTTGAATGTCACACTCTTTGAAATAGTCCTCTGTTGTTTCAAAAGCTCCGTAATAGCGAAGTTAGGAGACTCCGTGGTTGGGTACCGGCTTTATCTTCTTTTTCCACCTCCCCTCCTTCCGGGGAAGATACTTTCTAATTATTTGTGTTTTCCAGATCACTCGTGGTCTTTGCTCCCATGCTGGGTGGAGATTACAGTCTCCTATTAGCCCTTTTAAGGTCCCAGGAATGCCAGCCATGCCATGTGTGAGCAATCTGCAGGCACCATTAGCACTGCTTCAGTAGCTCTTGATAACACTCGCTATGAAGTCAATTAAAGACGTCAGGGGGTGGGCTGGACTGCTTCTTTTTACTAACAACTCTCATTAGGGGGTGGAGAATGGAGAGCCTGAACAGGTGATTTTTAGTATTTTACATAAGAAATGGCAAAAATGGCCAGACTAGCTTTCTCCTTTGTTTGCCAGCTCTTCCTTTCTCTTTCCTTCCCTTTTTTCTAATTTTTTTCCCCTATTTCTAAAACAAATCTCTGCAAGATATGACATTTTACCAAGTCTGAAAGCTGCAATAACTACAAGTTTAGCAGAAGAAATCTAGACAGATGGTAAAGACAGCAGAAATCAAATTAGTGTTTAAAAAGTAAAAGTCTTGTGCAGTCATTTTTCAGAGCACACTCTTATCTCAGATAACCCCTCTCATCATGATTTGGGCCGAGTTGAAGACACTCTCCCCTTTGCAGAAATTTTTAGTACTGTGCAGCTCTGGAAACTTGAGAATTTCTAAATATTCAGGAAAATGAAGATATTTGAAGAATTAAGTAGGATGTGATGTAATTGTCCCTGTGATTGTGTATAAACTCGAAGCAGCTGGGGAACAGTATATTGCTCAGGAGGACACCGGTGAGGCTGGTGTTGTGTGGCCTTGAGCATCTGCTTTTTCAGTGGTTATGCTAAATACCACTGGCATTTACCTCCTGAGGTGTAAGAATAGGTGTCTCATAAAAGAAACTTATAAGCTGTAGTAGTTACAAAGGTCGAAACACAGTTCATACTCCAGTTTGTGATTTTTTTCTGTGGTTAGGCTTTTTTGTGTGTTGGGGTTTTGATTTTTTGGGGGAGGGGGGGAAGGAGTGGTTCTTTTCTTTCTTCTTTATGTGATTTTCCCCCCATTATTATTTTACAGATTTTCCAGTGAGATATGGGAGTATACAGTTCATCTTTCCTTTTCCAGTGTTTTGTTTTAAGACAGTGAAAGTTCAAGTCCTAAACTGAGTCAAGATATGTATTTCCACTCTAGGAATCATTAATTATGATTGAGATTAATTCCAACACAGGAATTCCTGTGTTTCTGAACAAATGTTTTTCACTGGCATGGAGCTTGTATGACTGAAGTGTCTTTAGTCTTGGAGTAAAAGTGAGAACAAACCCCCAAAATTCATATTCAAGTTTTCTGTTTTCCTTCTGTGACCCCCAAGGCATTCAGTTGTCTTTTGGAGAAATAAATTCATTAGCTAGAAGCCATCAGCTGTTTGGAAACAGCAACATGTAGTATAACCTCAGCAGGGAGGCACTAAATAAGAACGCATTATCCAGTGTTTTAACAAGGAAGTATCTGATGCGTTTAAATGACCATCGTGTTGCATTCCGAGATAGTACAAAGCACTGCTCGTGTCTTGGAGTTCTTTTGCTGCAAGTTAAAAATTAATCCAGAATGGTTAGTTGAAATTCTTCAGGCACGTTACTTGTGTAAAAGCTCCTGTCCTGTCCTGCTGGTGGGCTCGTCTCATCCCAGTACAACTTCCCCCCCCAGCAGCAGGGGGATGCAGTGAACAAAACGACTCAGGCAGAGACAAAGAACTGTTTCTGTGTTTCTCTCTTTTTAAAATGATTGTATCAGCTGTGATGGAACAAAACATTTGCTTCTGTGTTCCTAAAACTGACATAGAACTTTCTGCCTGTGAGGTTTGCATATGCAGAGCCGTGGTTTCAGAAATCTTACAGTAATATCAGTTCTACTTGCATGTTGCTGCTGAACATTGGAGTTAATAGACTAGTCATCCCTACCATGTATAACAACTGAAAACTGAGGCTTTAGTTTATTTTTTTTTTAGTGTTTTGTTGTTGTGGTGTTTGTTTGTTTGTTTTTTAACAGCCTTTGTTGCTGGTTGTTCAGTTTACACAGTGCTTATATTGGAGAAAACTAGTAAATGCAATAAGTAAATACCTTTTTTTTCCCCCTCAGTGTACCATCTATCTTCTGTTTTATATTTATGGTATCTCATTTATTTTTACTTACTCAGTACAAGGGAATACAATGGAGAGGGTTTTCAACATTAATACTTATTATGCCAGCTACTTATTTTCAGAATTATTTATTTCCATCTTGCTGAGTGTTTGATAGAAGTGACTTATCTGCTAGTGTGTGCAATGAAGATAAAATGAGAGATTGTTTACTTGCCTAAAAAGACACATTATTTGTTTTCTTTTGAAATAGCTGAGAACATGAGATGTAAATTACTGTAGAGACAGTGATGTGCATTTCCATCAGAAGAGTTAGATTTATAAGGGAGCATCAAAAGCAAATTTAGAAATATGACCTGACTTATTGCATTAAACAACATTTTTCAGCCCACATACTGATATCTCAGTGAGTTACTGCCCTGGATTTATTTTTATAAATTCTGTTAAGATAGGCATTATAGAATTGTCATTTGGACCACTGTGCAAGGAACTACAAAGAGTACATAGAGGAGATTGTAGAGACAGATGAGACTGATCTGTTTAAATAATCAGAAAAGGGATCAAAAGGGATCTGACACTGCTTTTGCATCTGGGATTTGAGATCTGTTAGTTGTCCAGACTCACCCAGGAAAACCAGATAACTGGTAAATCAGATAACTTGTTCTCAGTTTGTACATTCCAACCTCATACCACAGAAATGCTGTTCTATTACATACAATAATTTCAGCTGCTGAAATTGTTAAATCTGGTTAGTACTTAATTTCCCCCCCCCTAGTTTATTTTTGTTTCTAGTCTGTTATTCCCTACTAATGATACAGAGGTTGAAAGCTCAGAGACCACTTTTCTCTCTTGTTCCCCTTACACTGACACGTCTAACCTGCTGCACCCATGTTTAATTGTGTCTTTGGTGTGCTGATCAACTTGCACAACAAGTTGGAAGAATCCATGTTGGGTGCTTTGTGATGCAGAGTTTTATAGAAGTAGAAATAATATTTGAAATACTGGAAATATTTGAAAACCACGGAAAAGAGCAGTGATTGGTATTAAATTATTACATCAAGAGATCTTAAATGGTATTACATTATACAGTTCCTTGAATGGCTCAAGGCTTCAGAGTTGTATTTTTCCCATCTAAGAGTCTGGGCTCCATATGTCATGCCAGTTTTTCTAGTAACCCTTCCTTGGCAGTTAAAGTTAGCATAATATCTTCTACCCAAGTGTCCTATGGCAAATAATGGACACTCTTAGTGCTGAGTGCACTGAGATGATGTAACTTTTATCCCTGGCTTTTTCCTTGGTTTGTCTTTTTGCCTTTGAGCTGGGGTGGTTTCTGTCAAGGAGAAAAAAGCAGGGATGAAGCTACAACACTGCTCTGTAATCAGTACCCTGGCTTGGGGGGTTCTGCCTCCAAACATGGGTTCAGGAAGATTCATGGTTACACTGACATCCTCTGAAGCCGTGTCCAGGTCCCAGCCAACCTTTGTTCGAGTATTCTGTCATGTGCAAGTGTATAGTAACAATAAATGATGAAAATGAGAGTAAGGCTTTGCACTTGAAAGGCCCCTTCATGATTCCTGGCTCTGCCTGGTGTTGAAAAATTGCAGGGGTATTATATGACTTAGGTAATCTGATTCGTAATATATATTGCTGGCAATTTTAATTTATTATTTTGAGGGAGAAGTTTGCCAAGGGCTTTAAATGTTATCTTTTTTTAATGTCAGTTCAGGTATCACTGTTGCTCAGTTCTGTAAACTCTATCAACATGAGCACTTCTCCCAGTTGAAAAAAACAACAGGGAGTAAGCAAGAACATAAAATTATTTTTAGAAAATGCATTTTTAATTACTGAACTGCTTAATTATTGAGTACTACTGAAAATATCCTGTGAACCTCATCATTATGCAAATGTATTCCGTTTTGGAAACAATTAAATGATAATAAAGCATTCTTTTTTCTTTTACAACGTATTACTGTAATGAAGCTGTTACCTCTCAGTGTGCATTTTAATGAGTTTTAAGTAACATTTTAATGAGCTCAACATTACCATAAACCCAAGGATTAGATAAAATTGAATTTACTGGGAAAAGGGAAGGGTTCATTAAGAGTTAATTATATATTTTAAGAAGAAATATAATTCATTTTATGATGTCACTTCAACCATGAATCCAGCAGCAGATCTATACTTTATTAATAGTCGTAGAAATGCCATTATTATATTGACATAAAAACATGGGTTTGCACACTACTGCTCAGGTTTCCAATGAAAGTTTCTGCATTGAAATCCCTGGGTCAACTTTGTTCTTATCCAGCTCATTATTACATCTGAGGAGGAAAAATACCAAGCTTTGTATTACTGGTTTGTAATTCCACCTACTATTTTTATAAACACCGTGAACAGTGAAAGCAAAGTTTAATGGATTTACCATTGCCAGTAGGATCTGAAGCAGGTTCTGAATAAATGTCTTGGATTTATCATTTTATAAAAGGACTGGCAGAGATTTGAATACAATCTGCCAACTCTCCTGACATGCCCACTGCAGCAGTGATGAATGTCTGCAGTCCAGGCTCCTGGATGCCCAGGAATCACAGGTAAATTCCCACATAAAGCTCTATGCTGCCTGCACTGTAAATTCAAATGTACATTTAGATGTCGTTCAGACCCTGCACAATGTGGGTTTAAAGTTGTCACTGCTCAGTAAGTTCAGTTGCACATTGAATTTACTGCTGTGTACCTGTTGGCATTTCTGTTTAACCATCTGAAGAAGTGTGGAGGGTTGTAGCTCAGAGCCATGAGATGTTTGATTGGAAAAGGACAAGAAAGCAAATTTTAAAGTTTTAAGCAAGTATTATTTATGCTGAATTAGTGTTCCCTGTTCATAG
The DNA here is from genome assembly GCF_003031625.1 of Empidonax traillii. Lineage (NCBI taxonomy): Eukaryota > Metazoa > Chordata > Aves > Passeriformes > Tyrannidae > Empidonax > Empidonax traillii. Next base: position 102,357 of record NW_020956045.1, read on the forward strand.
GACAGGTCTGTGACCTGCTATTCAAACAAACAAACAACGTGTCTTTTGTTCATGTCCCGGCCTTTCAGTGGGGTGAGGGAAACCTTGAAGGGGGCTGAAACCTTTCATGAGTTTCAGTAAAATGGACTTGACTCCTTAACCCCTGCTATTGTGGGGAAAGAGCATTCTGGCAAATGTCTGCTCGAGCAAGAAAACTCATGAGCTGTGGCCAGCAGTTGGACCTGCTGGAGCTCTGCCACTCCTGCAGGAATCCGAACCAAAGGTGTGCCCTGAGAGCGGGCATGGCTGAGCTTCAACATGCTGAGGTGAACCTGCAGACTTAGATTAGAAGGATGACTCCTTACAGCACATGTCATTAGTACCTTGGATTGGATATGTGCTCAAAAGGAAGGGCAAAGAAGAGCTGTGAAGCAGGGAATAAATTCTGGATATGACAGGAAGAAAGCAAAGTACCACTGAAGGTGTGATTATGAGCCACACGGTACTGAACTTCCATTTGTTCAGCAGCAGAAGTGGTTTTTTTTCCATGTCTTGTGAATTGTTTGCAGTGGATCTGTCTGTTGCTAAGTAAGGAAGGAGGCCCCAGTGAACAGAAGTTGTAAAATCGAACATGTGCCCACTCTTGGCCAAACATTGTTTAGTGCCCCATGCTTTCTCCCCCAGAGGATCACCTCCTTGTAGGAATGTGGCAGCACAGCCAGGCATGTGGAGTCCTTCAGAGAGAAACTGAAAATGTTCCCCACCTACATCTGGAATTGTTCAGAAAAGGAGGAGCAGAGCTACAGAGGTCCTCCTCAAAGGAGGGTTTAATTCAATTTGCCTTAATTGAAGCTGCACAAGTGAACTACAGAATGTTTCCACTTCTCCTGGTCTCAGAGAAATCCCACGGCACGCACTGGTTATATGAGCTATTGTATTTTATATATTCCTTATTCTAAATATAGGGAAGTACACTGCATAGCTGAACAACACATTTTCCTTGGTGGAAAATCTACTTTAAGTAGTACTATTCTCTCTTGACCACTTATTTCCTCCACTTGTAATAGCTTGTCATTCTCTCTGTTGCATGTGAATCTGGGCTGTGAACCCAGAGTGATCTGGGTTAAAAATCCTCCAAACAGGAGATTTTTTTTTTGATTTTTTTTTTTTAATGTAATTGGCATGGAAGAAAATATTTGTACTACTTGGCCTAAAATCTGTCCCAGGTGAATACTGTGGCAGGCTAAAAATTCCCTCCATCCAATCCTGTCGAGTCTAATAATCTAATCTGCCTCTTTCAATATTACTCTTTGTCTATCATATGGTGCTTGAATACTTTATCTTGTCAGTATAAGCCTCTAGTTTTCCAGTGCAATCAAAGAATGACAGTATCTGTATAAATGTACACAAATTAACTCCTCTGTGGAAGCTGCAGGCACAGGTACTCTGTGTCTAGTTAAGGCAGAAAATGAATGGCTTGAATGTGCTGGGAGGTTCCCAAATGAACCTGTTTCAGTGTTTAGTTATTAAATGTGCCTGAGCTGGAATAGAGGTTTTTGTTACACTAGTAGTTGGAAGGGAGGTAGTGGGAAGAGGAAAGACTGTAAAAATGATTTTATACTTTAATTGTATATTAGAAAGACCTATCAGAGGTCTTTCAGATACTTCTGAGGAATGTGAGCCCTTCACCCAAAGGGCTGTTCCAGCTGTTGAGTAATGCAGATGGTAAAGGCTGTTTTACAGGCACATCTCAGATTGTTTCTTTGCTGTAATCTGGAGTCAACTGTTATTTGAGTTGAGCTCTTTGTCAGTTTTCTCTTATTTTAAATCCATCAGCAGATCTGTAGTTACCATGATTTTCTCTTCTCCTGGACTGCCAGAGGAATATTCAGCACCAAGGGTTTAGAAGGAGGTGTGGCACGTGGGGGATTTATTTTACCCTTCTAGTTTCACTGTACTGCTCATTGTTCTATCATGCAGAATTTGTTGTACATGGAATAGTGCTTTGGGAAAGTGTTATAAAAACTAGTTATAAAAACCCAAAGATTGTTTCACATTTACTGCAATTCAGAATAGCATTCTACCGTCTTTTCAACAGTATGTCTGGGAGTTGGTGTAACCACTCAGCTGAAGGTCATTTGGAGTCTCAGGCACAGTGTGACTGGAGGGTGGAGCTGGACACCCAGGTTCTGGTCTCCCTCTGGATGCTTAAGCTCCCCTTTCAAAATTGTTGCTTCAGGCTATTACGGTTGGTCTTTGCTCCTGCTTCTTTAATTTTTTTTCTTTTCTCTTGCACGATGCAGTGAATAATAATGAGGGCAGTGTGAACTCTTATATTCTTTTTCTCTTTTGAAAATAAGTGGGAGAGTTATATCTCATAGAAAAGCCATTCCTTATGCTATTGGAATAGCTCATAACTTCAAGAGATTTCTGGCAAATTACGCTAGTTTCTTTTTTGTTTTGCACAAAATCTCAAATTTGGGTCTTCATTTCCACGTTTAGACCATAGAAAACTACTGCTTTATCTAGTTATCTGTGGATTATTTCCTAGGTGGTAATCATAGAATCAGCTGGGTTGGAAAAGACCTCTGAGATCATCAAGTCCTTGATCCAACCTCACTGTGATTACCAGACCACGGCACTCAGTGCCACATCCAACCTCATCTTAAAAACCTCCAGGGAAGGAGAATCCACCACCTCCCTGGGCAGCCCATTCCAATGCCTGATTACCCTCTCTGTAAAGAATTTCTTCCTAACATCCAACTTAAACCTCCCCTGGCACAGCTTAAGACCATGCCCACTTGTCTTACTGATGGTTACCTGGGAGAAGAGACCAATCCCCACCTGGCTACAACCTCCTTTCAGGGAGTTGCAGAGAGTGATGTTGACAGAACTCAAGTGACTTTGTTCTAAGAGCATTTTTAATACAGGTTCTGCATATCATATTGCTTCTTCTGTTCTTTAGAGCTCTGGAAACTTCATTATGCAAAATATTGTGATGGCAAGTGACAGATAAATTATTTTGTATTGTTCAAGGTAATCCAGAAAAATTATCTAACATTTCTGATCAGTTGTTAAATTTGAAAGATTTTGAAATTCCTTCTTTGAAGGAAGAATCTCATGATGGAACTTCAAAGAAAACGCCAACACTGGAAGAAAAAAAAAGTTTTTATTGTCTTCAGAGATGGTAGATTTGAAGTTTTAATGAACGGTGATGTCATTGGGCCATGCATCCTTGCTTTTTTTTTTATGGTATAGTATCAAAGTCATATGAGATCATAAGCTGTAGAGGAATTTTAGGGAGTGGGGATTTGCTGTAGATTCTTGTAGAGGGGGTGCCAAATGTGGCTGAAGCACTGAGCATTCATATTTGGTGACTTGTGGCCTTCTGCTGTCCCACCCCCTGTACCCACAGTTCTTCCTTCCCTTGGCTCCTATTTTCCACAAGCTTCAAACGACTGGGACATGTTTTATGCATTTCCAGTTTCCATTCTCTGCTTGCTGGGACAAATTCTACAAAAAAAGTGGAAGCAGTTGATCCTTTCAGAAGGTGGATGATAAAGGCCAGGTCTGTCAGGAAACGCTTCTGCTGAGCCTGTGTGTGGTGACGTGCCCATGTCTGGGACAGAGGGTGAGGCCAGCCTGGGCTGTAGAGCAGGCCTGTTTAAATGGCACCTGGCAACCACCCCAGAATGGCCTATTGACATGAGGACAGTTTGCAGGATGGGCAGTGAGGTATTCGGGAAGCAGCAGACGGCTCCCACTGGTTCTGTGTGCCAGCTGTGGATGCATCTTGTGCTCCTGCTTGTCTGATGAAGTGTGGCTGCACAGTCCCCTTGCAGTGGGGTTTCAAAAGCTCGTTGAGAAGTACATGCCTTGCCATGTCTGCTCAAATACCTTGTTTTCAATCCTGACATCTGAAAGGAGCAACAGAGAAGCCCTGAGCAAAAAAAAAAAAAAAAAGAAAAAGAAAAAAAAATTCCTGCTCACAAAACACTGAATAGCAATTTTAGCTTATGATTAACAGAGAGAGACCATGGTCAGGCATGAAGAGAGGGGGGATGGATGGAAGAGAATTCCTATGTTGGGCAACAGCCTATTTTGTTTGATGCTTTGCCTAATGTGGCTAAAGTATAGCAGTAATGTGGCAGTGACCCCCTGCCAAGAGGGGAAAGCATCCCAGCTGTTGTGTATGTGCTGTGCGTGTGTACACAAGAAGTTTATTAGAGGCTATTCACACTTCAGTGGAGCTCTGAGATTGCAGTCTGTATTATATTGGCTAAATGAAGCATATAACATTCTGTATTTCTCATACAAGAAATATTCATTCATTTGTATTTGTTTTCATGATTCTCATCTGCTCTCATTCCTTTTGTTTTACTGAGGGCACATGTATTTTTTTAGGTGTTTTGGCTGGGCTCGAACTGGAAGCCCAGGAGACTGAAGCAGCTGAAGCAGTTTTAGGAGAACCAACTTCAGTTTGAAGCAGAAAAAACTCATTTGCTCAGGGCTGTGTCAAACTCTCGGTTGCATTCGTTAGGTTGAGCAGAGAGCTGCAATGCTACCTTTGTACTCACAACTGTAAACCTGCATGCTCATATACTGTGGTTTCTGAACTTCACTAATTAAATCTGTGCTTTCTGGGGAATCTCTCTACTGTGCACATAAACTCATAATGTGCAGTGCAGTTTCTTGTGTGCTCTTCTGAAGCACACGATGAAAAGCTCCCACCAGAATTTGGTTCGTATATCAGGAATATCTGAGGTTTTTTGCGTGTTGTTGCTTTTGAGAATTGTTTATGTAGTTCTAATTCTTGCAAGTTTCTGTTTGGTTGATTGGTTGGTGTGGAGATTTTTTGTCTGTTTGTTTGTTTAGGTTTGTTCTTTGTCTCTTGTTTGGGTTTTTTTTTTCACTGATTTTGCTTATTAGAACCTAAGAATGGCTGTACAGTAAGAGGGCAAAGGTTTATTCAGTCTTCGATCTATCATTGTGGAGGATTGCCTCTTTTACTAAACACAATTCTCCCTACTGCATTGCTGGGAGAAAAGCATAGTTTATGGGATTCAAAGAGTCCTCTGACGCTGTTGGTGAAACTAGTCCCATATTCTTACTGCAAAGAGGACATGCTGGCATAAGAGTGACGGTGAAAGGATACTGCTTCGCTTGTGATGTGGTGGTTTTCAAGCTGTGCTTGCATCCACATCTCATATTCCCTTTAGCTGGGTAAAAATAAATGAAACTTCGATATTTTCTGAATAGGTAGTCCATTAGGTGGGAAGAGCATGTAGAAGCTAACTTTAGATTTGAGTCAAACTGCCAAATGTCTGATGCTTGTTAAATGTGAAGATTTATAACAGGCCGTGCACATTTCTCCAAGTTCTTTGTCTGCAGTTGTGGTATCAGTTCTTCTAGAAAGTCTCTGGACTTTTAAGCAAGTGATCAGGGTTTTAGTTTCAGTGAAATAAAACTCCTAGTACTGTGTCTCTTACTAACGTGAGCAATCTGTGCAGTGCATTCATCAAGAGTGATTATGCTTCAAGAATAAGAGAAAAAAAATCTTCTCTGTATCCTAGAGAAAATTTTTCAACGTATTACGTTGTATGGCTTTAGATTTCTGAAATTACTTAAATGTGGTCTTCGGGATATTTGCATTCATAAGGAACACTTGGTTATGCTTATTGCTTCCCTTTGCCTTTCTTGACTGTCAAAACACAGTGATGCCTTTGAAGATTTATAGCAGATGGGTAATGAGATTGCTGACTGTTAACTGCAGCATTCAGAATTTGTTGGTGGAAGGAGGTGGGAGTTTGAAAAAAGAGAAGGTTATTGGGAATTCATTGCAATGAAGACAGGTGATAGAACTTTGTTTTCAATCAGGAAGCTTAAACATAAATATATTATGTTCTAAATTAGAAAAATCTCCACTCTTTCTGCTATCTAGTAGTCAAATAAAATCTCTCAGAAAAAAAAATATTACAGAGATGTCAGATTGCATTCAAGTGATCACAATTAATCACAAGAAAGGCAAGGATGCTGCACAATTTTTCAGTAAGTGTGTTCAGGCTGTATTGCATATGCTTAATTCAGCACAAGTAGCAGCCTTGAAAAAATCAGAAAGAAATCATAAGCTAATATCTGCAACAACTATCACCTGTGAAATTGTGTAAAAGGGAAAATAGGTCGGCAGTGCCCTTAACTGGGTTAAGTGCTGGAGAGAGATTTCAAAGTCTGACTCCTGCAGTGTGTGCTGTAAATAAGAATGGAAAAAGTCTGCCTTCTTTCCTGACCCTTATACAGTCAAGTAGTTGGGGTACACCTCAGACTGAAATTGAGACATTAATGTTCATCATAAAGTCCAAATTCTTTCTATGTGTATATCTGTATGTATGAGCAGTTAGACATTTCAGAGGATGTGTCAGAATGGAGTGGTTTTTCCACATTTTTGTAGTTGCTGAGGCCTGAGAATAAAAAGCAAGCTATCTTTAACTTAAGTACAAAGTGACTAAGTTCAGAAGCACATGAAATACTGAGTGAGAAAAATGGATGAAGCCAAAGAAAGTTGCTGAATTGGCAAGGAAGAAGATTCTCCTTTTGTTTCTTGGTGCAGGAATCTCTCTCTGTGCTGCTCACTTCATCACTTTGATTTCTAGGTACCCTACTAATCAAATATTCTTGAAGCTACTAGATTTTAGTGCCTCTGAAAATGGATCTCGTGGGTATAGGGCCTGATTTTAAGGTAAAGCCTGAACATTTTGAGTCCTAGTAAATTAGCTGGAGTTCGTGTCTGCTAGGCAATATCAGTATCAGGAGATAAGTGAAGGATGGGAAAAAGAAACAGAAGGAAAAAGTGTATAGTTTTTTATAATCTTTTTTTTTTTTGTCTGTTTTAAAGATAACAGCTTTTTCCAGGCTATGCACATGCAGAAGGAGCTCAAGAACTCCCTGACAGTCTTGCTTAGGACTATTGTCTAGGCTGTGATTATTTTTTTTTTTTTTTTTTTTTGGTTTTCCTTACAAAAATGTGACAGAGGCAGTTGCTGACAGAAAGAGGTCAGTGTCTTCAAACAAAGTGTATTATTATCCTTCACAAGGAGAGTTGTCTGTGACCCCTGGATTTTTTTCTTCACCCCATTTCAGCAAGTAGTGCTGGCTTGCTCAGGGACCATTTCAGTAGATCATACACATTAGTCAAGTTCCAAAATACCCCCTTGCACCATATGCTACCTAAAGTATAATAATCCTTTAATCTGTCCACTGCATGACGTCTGGGCACTTATTTGACATAATAATTCATGTCAATTGTTCCTATCAGTGTGTATCAGAGGAGGGAAGTGCCAAAGCAGTGGTGGAGAGATGAGGATTTAGGAAAACGCCCGTGGGGAAGTGCCTTGGATCAGGGGAGACCTACCTGTGTGTGTGGCAGGTGACCAAACTGTCACCGATATGCCTGCATATATATCTTTATATAAGAATTATACTATCCTGAAATAAGCAGAAAACAGAATAGAAAGGGGAATACAAACTACTAGGACCCAAGTTACAGCAGCCTATTAATATTTACTCGATATCTCTTTATACCCTCTAGTCAGCACAACAGATGTAGCTGCGTTTTAAGACATTATCATTCATTGAAAAAGGCAAAAAAGATACTCCTTCCCTCCCTCCTGTGCCTGATAATCTCAGATGTTCACCATGCACGCCAGGGGGAGGAGGTGGAGAGACGAGCGCTGGTGGGAGAAGAATGCAATTATCCCAAAGCCTCCTGACGGGCATCCACTTCTTCCTTCCAGCTTAGCTGCTCTGACCACAGGCTGGGGGCTCGTGGGACATGGACCAGATTGAAAAAGTGGAAGCAGACAGATGGTTATTTGTAATCATCATGTAAATGTAAATCCTATAAAAATGTTTTCTTTCTAAGGGCCTGGAAGCTGGAAAGCAGGATTAAGGCATGGATATCTAGCCTAGAATAATTTTGACCCGGCCACCTTCCCTCCTACCCCATAAACATCGTGGGTTTATCTCCACTTCCTTTAAACAAATTGCTGGAGCCTCGGCCGAGGAAATTAATTCGGTTTCCGTGTAATTCCCTGAGTTTATGAGCATCGGTTTGACCGAGGCGTGGATTTGGGCCTAAGCTGGCAGGTGCTGGTGAGCAGTTGCCTTGGTAGCAGGGGCTCCTTTTTAGTCCTTTCCCCCTCCCTCCCTGGCCCCGGCAGGTGCGTGCCCTGTGCGTGTTTATCTCGGCGCTGCCGTCGCTGGATGTTCTCCCTTTCCCTGGTTACGCTCCTGGGTACCTGGAAATGGCCATGCAGGGCTTTGCACGCCGTGAAGACCAACGTGACTGCTCACAGACATCCATCTCATTTGAGCAGCATCAGCTTTCCAAGCTACAAAGGGAGCGATCAAACTTTAATTAACGCTTGTCCGCAGCACCACTGTGGGCTGTGTGTACGTGTGTAGCTGTCCTTCCCAGCGCTCCCGTCCATTGGTGCCTTTCCACACAGCAAGGCTTAGCCATCCAGAAGCTTTTGCCCTTCCAAGGCTTTGCCTTTTTAGATGTGAGGATGTTTGAGCTGCAGTTGGGCTGGAGGAGAGGAGCATCTCCCTTCTGTGTCACTGTCTCAGTTGTGGTAGCCCCTGGGGTCCCAACCTTCAAAGGGAACCGGCTGTGCTGCGGTGCCAGAGTGGGTAGGTTGGAGTGCTAGACATCCTTCTTTTTCTCACCCCTTGGCAAATCACAGAATAACAGAAAGGTTTGGGTTGGAAGTGACCTGAAAGATCATCTTGTCTCAATGCCCCTCCTGTGAACATGGACACCTTCCACTAGTTACTCAGAGCTCCATCCAGCCTGGCTTTGAACACCTCCAGGGATTGGGCATCCACAGCCTCTCTGGGGAACTGTTCCAGTGCCTCAACACCCTCACAGCAAAGAATGCAGGGAAACACCCAGGCAAGCACAAAGGGAGCTACGTAATTTATGATAAAATCGGAATGAAGCAAAATAAGAACACAGGATGAGGAAGAAGAGGCTGGTGGCAACATTTTTCCCACCTGTGTTGAATTTTTAAAACATTAGTATCTGTGCCCTGCCAAAAGGGCCCTGAGGAGGGCTGGCTCCTCAAGTGAACACAAGCTTCTTTGCCGGTGTGTGGAAAGGGTGATCTGCTCAGGCACACCAATAGTTATCTGGAAGTACCCAGCAATTGTGGATAATTGGCTGAGGAATATTCTGCAGCTCTCAATCACTTTTCTGTTTTCACAGATGATTGTACCATTAGATATGGTGAATGCACTAAGCTGTGCTGCAACTTTTCCATTTACTGTGCTAATATGTGTGAACTCAACTTCCAGTCGATGCTCCTTTCTTCTGTGGCTTCCTGTGCCACTGGAGGGGGACAGCCAAGCTCACCAGCCTACACTCTGCCCCCCTTTCCCTGCTCCCCCTCTCTCGGGGTGATGTTTGCGTGGTCTGGATTGGCTGGGCTGATCAGATTAATGTCTGTGCTTTTCCATTGTTAGATTGCTTTAAAAGCACTGAATCACAGGAATGGGAAGCTGTGCCCTGTGCTCTTTACCTTGTTTTTCTCTCTGCTTTTATTTTTTTTCCCCTGTCTTTACCTGTTTTTTATTATTCATGCTCCCTAAACTTAGTGTTCCCCTTCTTCCTCTTCAAGTTGCTTTCTTGCTTGAATTTATTTTCCACACATTTTTCTCTTACCTTTATCTTTCTGTCACAGCTTTATTTTTTTTTCCCCATTTCTTTTTTCTCCAACCATTTTTTGTTTTTCTCCAAAACACGGAATGCTTTAGATGGAAATGACAAGATATATCTATTCAACACTTGCACATGTGCTGAGGTACAGAGCAAGATTAAGCAAGGCATGTAGCATCAATTTTGTCTTCCATTCAAGCCAGTTTTGCAGTAAGACTTTGGATAAAGGAATGTGATAAAATCAAATCACCTCTTAGCCTCATATTCTGAAGCTGATTGGAACCTTACACAGTTGCAGGGATGATTCAGAGAAAGTTAATGTAATTTGCTGTGTATCACTCCAAGAAACTGTATTTGTCAGGTTCATATAGCGGAGTGAAATGTTCAAGGAAAATGCTGCCCTTAATGTTGCTGCCAGGAGTTAGGAGTCAGGAATACAAAGCCATTATGTGGTGGGATCTGCTGATTTTCTGGGGATTTTCCACTGACAGATTTGCACTGAAGTTCTATAATTGTGAATAGAATCAAGCCAAAAAAATAATGATTTTGTGTGTAATGGAGGAAGTTGATTTTTATCCATTTGCCAGTTATATGAAAATGGCTATAGCATTGTCTAGAAGTATTTTTTCTTCTTGTGTATCATAAGAAACACAGATACGTGAAGATGCTTCCAAAAAACATGATTTTGTAAGACTTTTTAGGGGGTTCTTGCCCTGAAATTGCCACTACATTGGCTTTCTTGGCTTTGCAAAATGTTGTACTGCCAAATAGTCAGCAGCCCATGATCTTCATCATAATGTCTCTGCGCCGTGCATTGCATAAGTTATTTCTTCCATTTGAAATTCTAAAAATTCCATTTGTGTCAATTTGATTATTGCAAATCAGAAGTGTATAAATGATTTGTATTAATCAGAAATATTTTGAGGTTATTTTTTGTTTTCTGCTGGGAAAAAAAAAGTATCAGTTGGGCATGTCACCTAAGAAGACTTCAGGTCCTTGCCAGTCTTCGCATTTGTTGCCAACTCCATCCTGTCACTCTTGTTTTATACTTCGAGAGCGAAACCTAGATAGTCACTCTTTGTGTGTGTGTGTTAGAAAAGGAATTAACTTCCAATTAATTCCCTCCTTCCTCTGGGATCTACCTGTGTATCCCAAAATGGGGAACTATAAAAGTTACATTTTATGTCATTCTGAGTGCCACGTATATACAGCTCACTCCCCTCAGCCTGTTCAGAAACCAATTCTTGTATGTATTAATCATATTTTTCCTCTGGCTTATTGCAGAACAGAAAAATATTCGGTTCCAAATGTTAAAATGGGGCACATTTTATTAACATTGAAAGCAGTAAATTATCTCTGCTTATGAAATGAGACTGAGCAATTTCTGCTGAACTCCTCCTGACTTGCCCCTTCACTAGGATACAGTGTTTTCTAATTTCTCAGAGGGCCCTGGTTCCATTAAGGGCGAGAACTGTTTTAAAGCTCTAATGAAAGCCATACGAAGCTGAAATTCAAGGAGGGGCAATGCCCTAAATTCTATTTCAGTAGCTCATCTAGAGCTATTTTCAGTTTTATGTTTATAAGAATGTCAATTAACCTAGAGACTAGGACACACATGGAAGAATAACGAAGTGGATATCATTTTAACACACTGAAGCCAGCTAGTTGGACTTAATTCCTTATAGAAGCTTGATTTACGTAACAAGTCGACCTGTGATGCCTAATTCAGTCCCAAACAACTTGGTGATTTAAATGCCCTTTGTTTGCTATGTCATGGGACAGCACTGGTCGAAGTTGCAGAAATATTAGAACTAAATATATAGAAGGAAGAAATAAACGTGCTGGAAGCACAGTACTAACAGTTTGATTTCTCTGACACCTTGCAGAACTGGTGATCGCTTCAGCATATATTTGGTGATAACAACAACAACACCCTGAATCAAGGTGTAACTCTGCAATTCAGTGTCAGTTCTGTCCCTTTCTTGCCTAATTTACACTGAAGTTGGAGATCCAGGCAAAGCAGATATTCGGCACGTTGTTTTCTGTTTTGAAAACAGCTCAACATCCAACCTGCAATGCTACTTTTGCAGCGATGGAAAGCGACCCTGTCAAGCTTAAAAAGAGTAATGGGTGCTACAGGTCTTTCCAATTTAAATTCAGAGCAGTGTTCTTATCTGGAGAAAAAAACAAGGGGAAAAAAAAGGCCTGTGTGTTGAACTTTGCCTCTACTGGACAAAAGGACCCACCTCATCAGCTTCTTTTATGAGATCCTTTATAGTCAATGTAAGATGCACACTCATCACCTAATAATGGTTCAGACTTGTTTGTTTAATATTATATGTTTCTACATGTATTTTTTTCTCCCCACTTACAATGTCATCCCTTCTATTAATTTTTTTCCCTCTTTCCCTCATTTGTTGCATTAGTGCTACGGGATGACTTCCGCCAAAACCCTACAGATGTTGTGGTGGCAGCTGGAGAGCCTGCCATACTGGAGTGCCAGCCACCTCGAGGACACCCCGAGCCTACCATCTACTGGAAGAAAGATAAAGTCCGCATCGATGACCGGGAGGAGCGGATCAGTGTGAGTGCAACTCGCTGGCTGTTTGTCCACAGACACAGGGCCCACAGCCAAGTGCAGCAGAACTTTGTGGTTTTATAGCCTTTCCCACAGAGGCTTTCAGCAGGTTGCCTCTCCAAGCTTTCCCAGATGAAGGCAGAAGGTTGTTAATTGCTTCTGGTTTGGCTCTCTGCCCTGAACTTCTCTGAGGGTTGGTTTGTGTGTCCAGTGTAATGGAGATCCATTCAGCCGTAGGTTTGGTCATGTAAGGTGCTCGGTTTGATGGGGGACTCAGTGGATGTCTCTGAGCCATTTGGCCTTATCTTTTCTACATCTCAGTTCAATGAACTGACAAAATCAGACTTTATATCAGAAAGGTGTTTTATAGGTAAATTCAGCCATGTCTCTGAGGTGCAGATACTCCATGGGAAAAACCCCCAACATCTTAGGATGATATTGGTAATGCTGTATTTGGTGTAGTAATTTGGGCATGAATTCTAAATGAAGGCTGAAGTTCTTACCCTAAAGAATTATGACTCCTAAATAGGAATACATATTGACTAATTGAGTAACATCAGCTGAATTCTGTGACCGTTCATTTCTCGTACTGAGTGAAAAAGGATCCAGCAAAAGTACCTAACTTACCAAGTGATTATAAGTAAATCATGGTCTGTGCGAGCAACTGGGATAAATTAAGGGTGTGAGGACATCTCATTCCTAATTTTTAAATGCTTAGCTTTTCACCATTAACATTCCTTCAGTAAAGTTTTATGTTGTATGTAATGAGTCAGTGCTGACCTTATTCAACATGGAAGTACTATCAGGAAGATTGTTCGTGGCTTTGCATGCCTAAGGAATGATTTCGAGCCAAACAATCTAAGTTGTCGCTATTTGTGGGCCAGGGTCTCTCTGCTAGGGTCTGCACAAGAGTAGAGAAGGAAGAGTTACAGGGCTATCATTCCCTGACCCTCAAGTTTCTTTGGCTATATTCCTAGATTATTCTGAAGCACCCCACTGTCTAACCTTTGACACTGTCTGTGCCTTTTTGCCTTCATAAGCTGCAAATTTTTAACTTTATTTCTTTCAACTATCCTGCTCTTTCCCTCTCCAAGCACCCTTTGTAGCCAAGAAAATGTTAAGTCTTACGGGATTCAGGTGAATTCTCAGATTGGGCCAGGTTCAATCTGTTTGCCTCAACAAAGAAAGAAAATCTGTCTTAATCAGTGATCAAGGAAACTGTTAAGAAACCGGTAAAATGAACTAAATAAAACTAAGTCCAATTGCTTTTCTTCTCAGAGATGCCAACAGTGCTTTATGTATCATCATGCAAGAAATACAAGCTCTTTGTGCTGCCAAGGGGCAGCAAGAAATATAAACTTTGAAATGTAAAGAACCTTAAGAAAACCAAAGGAAAAAAATTAAGTGCAGTTAAAATTAGTTGCAAGCTGAAATTAGTCACCATGATAAAAATGTTCTCTAGAGCAGCTTAAATATATTTAAATACATAAATTTATAATTCTTAAGCTATACATATATTTAGAAGCAAAACTTTAAAATGCCTTGATTGCGGAACTTGTTGGCTGAGAAGGCAGCTCTTTTTTTTTTTTGCCTTTTTTTTTTTTATTTCTGATGTGCTTTGTTTATCTGAAGTTAAAAACATGTTCCTCGTTTCGGGACAGATCCGTGGTGGGAAGCTGATGATCTCCAATACGAGGAAAAGCGACGCGGGCATGTACACCTGCGTCGGGACGAACATGGTGGGGGAGCGTGACAGCGATCCCGCGGAGCTGACCGTCTTCGGTAAAGTGACTCTTGCTTTTATTTCCTCCTCACCACAAATGCCATAGACTGGATTGGCCTGGGTGGCTCATCAAAATATAAGACTAAAAAAAAAAAAATTAATAAAACACAGTAGTGCTGCTTCAGATGCGTTTCACAGTTTCTGAAGAAGGCTAGGTTTCGAAACCTGCTGTTTATAACGGTGGAGTTGTGATGGCTCAACATTTTTCCCTCTGAGCGTGTGGTTTCAACCTAATTGCAGGTCCATGGTGATGTGCAGACACCAGAGATGATAATGCAGGACACAATGCCCTCCCTCACAAAATTGCCAAAAGTAGTTAAGCTACTTCTAATAGAGTTGACAATGCCTGTTTGCCAGACATTTGGACTAACATTGCCTGTTTAAATAATTCCATATTCCTGTGGGGTTGTGAAATCAAACCTTTGTAGGAAAGCACAGAAGAGCTTAGTTGATGAGTAAAAAGTCTTTGAAGAAAATTACGAAATCGAATTGTTATCTATGGAGAGATGCTATTTTCATTTGTTTTTTAGAGGGCATGAAACAGCTTTTCATCCTGTAAGCCAGTTAGGCTTTTGGTGCTGCTGAATGAATCAAAACCAAATAGGTTTACTGTATGAAAGAGCTTCTAGACCTGATAGGCAAGACAAGAATGTTAAAAACATTCCCTCCATGGTTAGGGTCCAGAGCAAGAATAGAGTAATAACTGAACCTAGAGTTGGATCCATCCTGCTAACAACTTGACAAGAGGCAAAGCCACAAAATCCTGCTGTGGTACATCCTGCAATCATGGTTTTGTAGGAATTAGTCAAGAGGTTCTGAGCAAACAAAGGCAAATCAATAAGGAAAAAACCCTCACGGACGTGCCAACAAGAGAGAAGTAGTGTTAATGTTTCCTCCTGCTACAGCTCTTTGATATCCTTAATATACAATATTGAGATTCCAAACAAGACTGCTCGGAATTCCAGTAAGACTTTTAACAGAAATCCGAAAATCCTTTCTGAGGCAGATGCTCCTATTTTTTCCCCACCTTCTGCATAATATGGTGCACTGGAAAACCCAGTCATATTACCATCTCTGAGTTTGCATGTATATGCAACTCAGCATTCATTTGTCCACCTTAAAAAAAAACCCCAAACATACTATGGGATTCACAAAAGGCAAAGAAAAGTTTCTGCTAGACAATATCTGAGCAAATTCTGCTGGACAAGTGACTGAATATTTTCTGCTTTCCAGCATTACAAGACTGTAAAGGCTTCCACTTCACGTAATTTGTTGTGGATTCATGGAAACATGCAACTTTTAAGGACAAAACTATTATACATTCCAAAGGAAAAAAAAAAAAGGCAGAGAAAGGATCTCTATCAAATTATTATGTCCTTTGCAGCCAATCTGTTGAAGTTGTGCTTTTAAACAGATGTGAAAGAGACATGACATATCTCCTTCATCAGTTTAAGTACTGCTAATCTCTGGTAATACTCCCTGTGGATAGCAAGCAGATTGCAGTCCTAAACTACAAAGCCCTAAGAAATCCTTAAGAAAATAATTTGTTAAAAAGCATTGAACTGTAGGAATGAAAACTGAAATGTTCATGTAACTTCATATCCTGCCAGGCTATGAAAAATATGAGGTTTATCTTGGTATGTAAAAGAATGCATAGCCAATTGCAATATTCTGATTTTTTTACAGGATACAGTCATAGCAATCAACTTGCAAAAATACAGTCTGAAATTATTTGGTGAATACTGAACAACATCAGCAACAAATGAGATTAGCCATTTTAATGCTAACTTAAGTGTGTTGGACTACCGAAAGAAAATTGCATTAAAATACTCTATGTCAGTATCTTCCTATTTAAAATTTCCCTTCCATCTGTGGACAGAAGGGGATACCCTTCCTACCTTCCTTTTTACTGCACAAGGATAACACACAGGAAGCAGGTGCTCAGGTTTTGCTGTTTGACAAAATGGTTTGAGTGTCCTGCGCCTGTTTCCTGGCCCTGAAGCTCTGTGTTGGTGCTTTGGGCTCCCTGTATAGTCATGTCCAGGTTAGTCCTGGTCCATTCCATGCAAAAGGAGCTGACTTGGCTTTGCTCTCCCACCAGCACAGCAGTTGTATTCCATTCCTGTGCTCCAGGCTGCAGCTCCTGTGTGAGCAGGTGAAAGCAGAGTGCACTGGAGAGCGTTATCCGTGGTATTTCCAGGAAGCACTGTGTCTACTGGACACTGCGATCAGTCTAAGCATATAAAATAAATGCAATAAATCCAGAGACTGGGAAACGTCAGGTTGGCTTTGCACGTTCAAATTGGCTTCAATGAGCAAGGCAAGACCAAGGATCACATGTTAAGTCCACAGCCACCTTCTAATATGACTCAGAGGTTTGAGGAGCATGGGAACAGGGCAAATTTTGAGGAAAAATATGCTGAAAATAGCATCATACTTATATGCAATTCATGTGTCCAACTTTTAACTCTTTTGCACATATTTGAAAATGGACTTTAGTATAAAAATAAAGATAAGAGACTTAGAGAATGTAATTAGATGACTGGCAAGCCTAGAGTTGGTGATGATTCTGGAGAGGAATGCATATTAATTAGCTGATTATTCACTTCTCTACTCCTTTCCTGAATAGCAACCTTCCAAACCCCTTTCACAGACTGAAGGTGGCCTTAGTAAAGTACTCTATGTAGGAAAAAGGAACTGTTTCATACTAGTTCTCAAACCTCTCTGGGAACCAGCCACTTGTTACTTTTGGCTTTGCAAGTTTTTCTGTAATACCTGAAGTTCACTTCTGCGTGTGACTTGTGACAGCTCTCTGGCTCCCTGTACAGAAAATTTAGCTGGAGGCATTGCCTCTGGAAAAAGTGAGTCAGTGTGGTGGGAACTGGTGGCCTGAGGGGAACAGCATGGAAGCCTAGCCTAAAATATTACACCTTTCCTGAGTTTGGAGACAATAAATAAGAACCTTGGAAAGAAGTAGGGGGAGAAAATAACAAGTTTCCCATGGGCAGAATATATCCACTTGGCTGGGTACCCATTCAATAACCTTTGCTGAGAGATGGTTGTGAATAATACATGTAGAACTTTCACAAAACAACTGATTTTATTTTTTTTTTTCCCAAGCTTGTCTGCTTGAAACCTTGTTTTCAACATTTAGGCACTACTGACTGTGTGCTGGTAGTGTTGAAGCAGATTGCATTTCTTTTGCTCCCAAGTCAGGATTCTTCTACCAGCAGAAAATTGTCAAACTTTCATAGCAAAATACCATAAAGCAAGCTGGGCGTAGAAGCAGCACTACCCAAAATTGTTCCTGTGTTTTGAATAGTCACAAGGATGCACTGCATTTTGTTAGACTTTTCTTTCAAGCACTACTGCTAGTTTTTGCCTTTATGAGGCTCCAAGGTCCAATCTTGGGGGAAAGCAAGAAGACAGGGGCTGTGACGGGGTTGTCCTTTACAGGGAATTAATAACATCAATCCTAATGCTCACAAAAAGAGACAGCGTGGGACTTTATTATTATGAACACACCATTCTAAAGGCCAATTTCAGGAGTGTAAGTGATACAAATTAGGTTGCTTTGCTTGTGTTTGGGCTCATAGCCTTTGGCTGAACGGAATTAAAGCAAGATGCAAAACAGAAACAGTTTAATTCCAATTTGTAAGAAAGCTTTGTTTGTAAATACATAATATGGAGCCAGAAATTAAATAAAGTAGGAATTACTCTTTAAGATAACCTTTATCATATTGCCCTGTTCTAAGTTTTCAAGTTGTTTTAACTGTTTTAAACTCCCTTTTTTTTTTTTTCCTTTGGACTTAAAATGGTATGTTTGAAGTGCATGTACAAAGGTGTATCTTGTATATTGATTCTAAAGCTCAGTGAAATCAATGAAAGCCTTAGTGTATCAACTTCAAGAGGCTGGCATCAAGCAGTGGAAAAAGATATATTTAGAAGAGCCTCAAAAGAATATAAAGCATAACTAAGAAGAGTACAAAAATGTCTTTAAAAGATATGTCAATTTGGACATAATAAAGATTGTTTTGGATTAATCTTTGATTTAAACTTTGGTACCTGACCCTTTTTTCTGCTAATAAGGTCCTGTGGGATGAAGAGGCACTTTTGTCTGATGCTTGAAGAAGTATTTGTGTTTGATGTTCTGTAGATATTGTCAGGCTGAAAGAGAAACCGTACTTTCAGGGAGAGTATTCTGTGATGACATGGCATTAGAGGAAAAAAAAGTCCAAAAATCCTTTAATGAAGACATTGTACCCCATTTTGCTTTCTTGAGCTCAGGCTACGTGGAAGGCCTTAGCAGACAGCCTTGTCCCATTGTATCCTGGAAATTAGTCCCAGAAGCTTTCCCAGTCTCATGGAAAAATCCACCAAAACCAGATAATATACATTCACAGGTCGAGACAGAGAAATCAGTACCGTGTGTTTTGTCCTTCAGATGAAAGTTCCTCTGAGTTTTCTTCAGATACTTGTATTTTCCACTTGCAGTCTACTTGTGGCAATTTGCAAAAAGCCAGTTTGGCTTTATAATATTTGTTATTCCCAGATACAGAGAAGTTGTAACAGGGTAACAACACTGCTGTGAAAAAGGGTCTGATTTGGTCCCAAGGTCTGTATGTAATGGTCAGTAAAAACTGAAATGAATGTGGTTGAAGCACATATAAAAGGAGAAAACCACTAGCAATGGATAAAAATAATTCTACTGCGTTTGCATGTGCCTCTTGTCGGTGCCCCCTGCCTTTACTGGCAAGCTCATCTCACCTTAGAGATGAGCTGTTTAGGGAGCAGAAGTTTGTAATGTCTACAAAAGTGCTTATTTCTCTAATGAAAAATAGAAAAGTACCTAAAAAGAGGCAGCAGAAGAATGTCTTTAAATATAAAGCCATCTGCTTTTGCAATTGTATTTTCTTTTATTTGGCCAACGTAGGTAAATTTAGTGAGATCGTAATATCCTGTCTTATTCCACGTCTTCTTTTTTGGCAGAGAGCTTTCCTTCATCCAGATCACGTTGTATTTAATAACATATCTATGCTACTGACAGCATTCTCAAGTGAGACTTACTTCCAACCATCCTATGTTTCCTTTTTTTTTTTTTTTTCTTTTTGCATCAGAACGCTAAAGGGAGAAAAGCTTTTATTTTTTAACATTTACTATTAAATCCCTCCCCAAAGCCTTTTAATTTTTGTTTTAATACTCTTTCTAGACCCAAGGAAAAAAAAAAAAGCATTTTAAAAAAAATTATGTCTTCTCTCCAGTGAAGAGAGAGAAAATAATTCCAAATCAGATTGAGGCTCTACATTATGGGGACCATCAGATCCTTCACTCTAGCAGTTGCCTCAGCAGAGAAAACATATTAAGGTAGTTAGGATCATTTTAATTAGATTGAGGCCCCATGTATGGCTATCTAACTTTTTGAGGAACAGAGAAAGGGCAATAATACATCTGAGGGTCATCTGAGTCTCTCTAATAGACTGTGATACTCAGACCAATTGTTAAATATGGGAAAAATTGAGTTCTGAGGTTAACTTGTGTCAGCACCCAAAGCAAGGAGAGCATTTTCCTGTCTCTGGTTAGGATCTGTAGGTTTCCTTGCAGCACATATCTCGAGCTCTGCAACAGATTGTTAGATGTGTGTCCAGATTGCATTAACAACCCCCTTTTATAACTGCAAGCAAAGTTTATTCTGAAGTTACAAAGGTCACCCTAGTAATAGCATGACTGGTTGACATGACATATAACCATGACCTATTTTATCGTTCTCCTCAAAGATTTTTAATATTCATCAGAGAAAGTCTGGGAAGTAGGTGCTTTATTTACTCAGTGAAAGCTTATAAAATAGCTATATTAAATTTTTTATATATGTCTGTGATTTTAATTTATCACCCTTTCTTGTTGTTTCTCAAGTATATTGCATTCTGGATGCTGTTGACAGAATAACAATGTTTAATTATACCACCAGGCTTTATTTATGGGCAAACCATTTCAGAAGAAAAAGATAAAAATAAAAAAAGATTTTTTTTTGTCAAGATTAGCTCTTAAACTAAATTTGACCAGGTTGTGTGAAGAAACCTTCTTTATTTAGCATGCTTGGGCAGGCAGCGCTCTGTCTCCTGAGAGATTAACATTGTAAGCAAGTTATGCAGGTGACTCAAATCCAGTTAATCTCATATAAAGAATGTTAATTGCATTGGCAATGGCATTCACTCTGATCACTTTATAGCTGTATAATTAGCTATTGGACACATTCAAGGGGTTTTCTGAGTGATACAAATACAGGAAACAACATGAGAGGTAACTTGTTCTTTCCTGATTCACGCTGAGCAAAATGCAGAGATGATGGAAAAATGGAACCAGGCAGTTAATGCTATTTGCATTTCCTTACTAAGTGGGATTTGTTCTTTCATAGCAATTTATTTTCTAGAAGCTTCTGAAATGTTTTTGAAAATACACAGTCTTAAGAAGCTGATCTGAAACAAATGTATGTGTATGCTCCTAAATTTACTTGATGTAGAACCCAGTGATTTACCTAATGACCTTTGGGCTATTTACTTTTTGGGTTCTCCTCAACATGTGACAGGGATTTCTTTCTTCATCTCCTGTGTAGAAGAATTTACAGCCACAAGCAGCAATTTCATCAATATGCACACACTAATTTCTTAGCTGTTTACATGCAGCTCTTATACACGTAGTCTAAAATAATTTTTTGTATGCAGACCAAGCTGTTGTGCAGATACACACAGAGTTATTTAAAGTCATTGTGGATGAACTAAGGACCTCTAAGCCGCCACTTGAAATGTCAATCTGAAATCTAAATCTCTTAGTTTAGGGTCATTTTTGAAAAACAGATACCAAAATGAAGGATATGTTATGTATGAGCTCAGAGCAGGGGTTGATCTGAGCTCTTCTTGTGAATAAGATACTGTTGATAACCTGCAGAAAGTTTCATACAGAAATTCCCATCTAGATTCACATAGTTACAAGTGGGCCAAGTGCATTGCTTAGCACTAACGTTAAGAAATAATAGGTGTTTTTACCTTGCCCAGTTTTAATAAGTTTGTCAAACTAAAAAAGGCTTTATCCAAAATTTTCCGTGCCGGACTGGATTTTAATTTATTTATTTTTAAATTGCCAAAATAATTCACTCTCCTTTAAAAATGTTGAAGTTCTTGCAGTTTTGAGTAAAAGGAATAATTAAAGAGAAGTGGGCAAAGATTTGAAGGAGAGGAATGGAGGAAGCTCTCTGTCCTGAGAACTGCAGGTCCCATACAATATTTCTGGGCTAAGATGAGACAAATTGACTAAGGAAGCAGTCAGCAGCTGGACATGGCCTGTACACAGACTTGAAATGTGGAATAGTAAAGATTTCAATGTGTGGAAAGAGACTAGAACTGAATTTACATGCCTGAACGTTGCTGAAACCTGCAGGTCCTGGGCAGGAATAGGACAAAAGCAATGGCTTGGAGAGAAGAATCTCTGCCCATTAGACATATTCTTATCTCTATCATCTGGAAAAGTGCTACAGATTCTTGAACATGTCTATTCTTCTGCTGACAAAATACGTTTTCCCCTGCCAATAGGTCTCCCTGCTACTATCATGGAATTCCTCTGTGATGCTGTCACTCATTTGCATAATTACTAACAGGTGGTTTTGTGATCCTTAATTTTCTGACTTGATATTCTGATTTATAAAAGGGGTGAGCATTTTTTTTTTTGTCTGCAGCTGAATTCGATGGAAGTTTAATTAATGCTTTATTCTCCCCGCCCCTCAAAAATTGCCAGTTTCGTGGCTCAGGTTGGGCATAAAAATTTAGCAGATAGTTTTTATCTTGCTTTCTAAGATCTCCATCACACCTCTGAAAGGAGTTATGAAAATCAGTGAGTTGCTCATGAAGCATTACGATATGTATAATAGAGGTCATGAGGAAATTAATAATTCTGCCTTTGAAGTGAAGTTTGAGTAGTATGACAGGAGGCCACCCACTAAACAGTACAACTAAAGCAAAATATTAAACACCTGCTCATTAAATGAACACCAACAGTCTGGAGATGTTTGGGGAAAAAAATGGTGTGTTATCATATAATTGCAACCAGTCCCATAAGGCATAAACAGAAAGGAAGTGATTAAAAGGCACGCAGGCAGCCTTAGTTCTGGCAGCGAGGTGCTGCCTGCTTGATTTTGCAACCTTATTAACGCTCTTTAATGGTTTTTATTTTTATTATTATTTGCTTATAATGAACATGGATAACCAACCTATAAACTCAGCTCTGTAGTTATCAAGACAAAGTGCCTGAGTCAGAATCTGGTATTGCTTGCATCTATGTGAATTTTGAGTAATATTTTTAAGTGGCATCATACCCTTCAACTTGCTGAGAATGAAATGTGAAACGTAGTATGTAACCAGTTTTTGTGATAAATCCCTGTCTTGAGTGGAAATACTGCTTCATATAAACCCAGCCTTATAATGGTTTGGCTGGCATAAATAATTTACGGCAATAAGAGTGTGGTATGGCTGAGAGGACAGAGTAAAATTCAGGCAATCCAAAGGCAGCTTGGAAACTAACCCCAGTGACATCCTTTCAAATGAAATTACCGGTCCTTGGAGTTTGTACCAGTGTCTGTGTACAGGGTACTGTACCAGTGCAGCTGAGATCAGATTGTGGCTCTGCATCTGGATTTCAAGCAGGCCTGTACAACATTAGGGTGATTAATAATATTTGTAGCCGTGCAGGCTAAAATAACAAGGGTAAACAGAAGTTATTGTTCAGACCTTAATTTGGTTTTCCATGGTGAAGTCGGCGAAGGGAAGCTCTGTCCTCTGCCCGACACTCCTCTATTGCCTGAGATGCCTAACACAGAGTTCAAATTTTCCTCTGCAGCATGAAGATATTGAGCGTTGCCAAAGGCAGGCTGGCTCCACTGGCAGCTCATATACTGCTAGAGCAGACAGGAGCTCTCAGATCAGGCTTTGTGTGTGCAGCAGAGCAGAGCCACAGCGTTCCCAGGGAAGGGTACAGGCTCAGAGGCCTGTCTGCTGTCCAGCAGGGCAGGTGGGCAGTCAGTCCTGGCACAGGCTACATTCTGGTGGCACTCCACTCTTCCTTGAGGGCCAGATGCGACAGCCCCTGCCTCTCCAGCCTGGCAGCCCTCTTCCTGGCTCTTTATGCACATCATCAGTTCCACTTGTCTGAATTTGTGGAGCTCAGCCTCCTTTCTGTGTGGTGGATGGGTAAACAAAATGATGCTGAAAAGTCAAAAAATGTTCATTTCAACCCTCTGACTCACTAAAGAATTTTAATGTCTCTTTCAAGAGCGGCCCACGTTTCTCAGGCGACCGATTAACCAAGTGGTGCTGGAGGAGGAGGCCGTGGATTTCCGGTGCCAGGTGCAGGGGGATCCCACGCCCACAGTCCGGTGGAAGAAGGATGATGCAGATTTACCGAGAGGAAGGTGAGAGCAACATTCACGTTCCCTACACTTTCAAATTTCAGTTGTTGAATAATGCTGGAATCCATCCCTACTACTTAGAGTAGACATTATTTCTGAGTTTTATTTCCCTTATGGCTGGTCTTTGGCACTACAAAACTTGTTCCAGAGCCAGCTGAGCAGGGACACCGAGTCTGGGTGAGTTGTCTGGGTAATGGATTCCTGTGGAAGGAAGAAAAATGATTTGTAGGTGTTGTGAGCACATGGGTATTCACTGAATTTACTGGAGATAGTAAAGATGTCTTAGGAATGTATTAGTGAGAGTAGCCTTCAGAATAATGTGCTGATACCAGGAGGGAGAGAACTTGGCAGGAGAGTTGCTCTGTTGCACTAGCAGAAGGGATTAGAAGCACAGCACCGTGGTGGGCTTTGCTGGCTCCTTGGTTCACGTCTATTAAGTCTTGGAGAGAAACCTTCCTCTGGAGGAAACAAAAAGCCAGAACTAGCACAAGCATAAAGCAAAGCTGAAATCTGGAACAGGCCCCTTGTGTTCAAGAAAGATTCGTGTATTCCGGAACAAACACGGAGAAAATTCCAGAGTGAGCAGGGGAAGGGAGACTCTCCTGCAAAAGAGTATTAAATTAGTTTGGCTCCTTTCAGCTAACAGAACAGCATTTGGTCCTCATTTTCTGGAACTCTTCCTTGTTTTGATGTTGAATCATCGTTACATTAAAAAATATTAACACAGAAACAGGTCTGGGAACAGGAATTAGAACCCAGGTCTCCATAACCCAACAAATCCTTCTTGACCTTGTGACTTTTAATTTCAGCAGCAGATGTGAATAGTGCCAACTTTTTTCCCCACACCATAGTTGATCTTTTCCATCAGTGGAATATAGTAATGGAATACATAATCTAGACAAAACATTTCTACACAAGTAAGATACGTATGTGTGTATATATATAAATACTTTAAAAAATTAATTTTCTTGCAACTTCAAACAAAATTAAATATTGACTTAGCTGTTTTGCTCATTATATTGGCAGATGTGTATGCATGTAATATACAAAATATTATTTTGAAGAGAAGACTTTTGGATGTCAGGATGGGTTTTTCTCTTTGCTTGCTATTTAACCATGCATTGTAGAGTAGTCCACAGGACGTACATTGTGCTTATGTGATTTATTCTTGCTGTTGTGCTACTTCGATTGTTTTAAATCGTGTCTACTTCTCGGTCTCATAAGCAGAAGTAACAGATGAAGAGCCAACAATGTCTTTGGTCAGGTTGCACTTTTAGTAGTCTCTTTTTTAATGACTATGTTATTTCTTTTTGTTTTCCATCTTACTGTGAAAAACATAGTACTGTGTGCTTTGAGGTAATTTTTCCTGTTCATTCATGATGTATTTCTAAGGAAGAAAAAATGTATCAGGAAGCATAGGAAAAGTTTTCACTGGGCTTTTAACTAAAAGGAGAGAAGGTTCATGGGGTACATTCTGATAATAATCAACTTCATGCTTCAAAACTACTCTCAGTGTTTTGCAGTGTTTTCACACTGCCGTTTAACATTTCATTAATTGTGTTTTGGCATCTTAAAAGAGAAGGTGAGGGTATTTCTCCATCTGGATCTGTTTCCCAGAACATCAGAGGGGTGGGTAAGGAAGGGGCAAGGTTGCAGAACTTCACTGTGGAGACCACCTTGGGGCACAGAGGACTGACACAGCCCCTTGCCCACGTAGTGGGTGACCACCAGCTGGGCCACATGGGTTGTGGTCATCCAGTAGGATCTGACATCTGCACTTCAGAAGCAAATACCTCTGATGATCAGCTTTGTATGTTTTCTTTTCTAAAATGTTTCATATCTATAGCAGAATATGTGAGCAGAGTCTTCACTGTCCAAAGAGTGGAAATTTCCAAAGCATACTGCATGATGCTTAATCAAGGAAGATTGACTTGGAACAGCTAAAACAAAAGCTATTGGTGTGGGTTTGGTTTTTTTTTATTTATTTTTATTTTTTAATACCAGCAAAGAAATTTGCTCAAGTATAATCTGAAGGTATAGATAAAGGTAGGTTTTTTGGTTTCTTTTGAGGTAAACAAGAAATAAACTTTCAGCTTCTGAGGCCCTCTATTTTAAGTATTTTAACATCTACAGTGAAATATAAAGCCCTCAAGGAATTCCCTTTGTTATTCTTCCTACATGCATAAACACTTCTTCTGAGCAGATCTGTGCAGCCATTTGTCTTATAACTTTCCATATCAATTTCCTGTTTCTACAACTAACAACGTTCTTTGCACATCTGCTGGTTTTCATTTTTTCAATAATTTCCTTTTGGCTTCATCCCTAGATTACAAGACAATTATAGAAGGTACCTGTTTCAACAACTTCTGCACATTTTTAAACGTGTCTGTTGTTAGTTCAACTTCCAAAAGTGTCTAGTTCAGTGGCAGCAAAGTAGGATAAACTGAATTTTTGCATTTTGTTTCTGTAATTTGCTCTTGGTGAATGCCAGAATCAGCAATAGTGGATCCATAGTCTTTCAGAAATCCTTCTCTGTTTTTCCACCTAACTTACTTTCAGGTCTTTTTAGTGATGTGTGAAAGCAGAGTAATCACCAGTATATTCTGGTAACAAATATAAATAGTATTGCTGCACTGATTTGTGTGTTGAGTAATAATTGGAAAATAATTTCAGAATGTTAGAGTTTTAATTATAAAGGTCCCTGATGAACAACGAGCATCTCCAGTTGAAATTGGATTAAAAGAGAAAAAAAATCCCAACCTCTAAAGAAATTATTATGTTTGAAAGCGTCACTGTTTATAAAAGAATTAATTTGGCCATTTGTTGAAAAGTCTGTGTAATTAACCAGAA
Organism: Empidonax traillii; assembly: GCF_003031625.1. Taxonomy (NCBI): domain Eukaryota; kingdom Metazoa; phylum Chordata; class Aves; order Passeriformes; family Tyrannidae; genus Empidonax; species Empidonax traillii. Next base: position 128,710 of record NW_020956045.1, read on the forward strand.
ATGTATGAATAACCGTGCTTTAAAACAGAGCAGATAGTTTATTCTGGAGGTGCAAAACTTCATTCCAAATTTTAGCTGCTTTGAGTTGATGATCTAAACCAACTATGGTGGTCTCTGTTTTGATTTTAAAACCTTAAAGTGGTCCTTTGAGTGGCATTTTTCAAAATGCCGAGGTAACATCGGTCTCACCAGCAGTCACGGGAAGTTACTTGTCCAACATCCTGTAGACCTGAGATTTCAGACTGGGATATGTATCCTGGAGCTCTTCTGCGTGTGGCTGGACAGGAATTAGGAAAACAATGAATACCAGATGGAAACAGTGTTGTGACTTATATGTAATAACATATAGTTAGTTATGTCACATTGTGTTAATGAATTAATTGTAATCTTCAGTCTTTAAAATTCTTGTTAGAGCCCAAACTGATCCCAGCAAGTTAATAACTTGCTGATTTAAATGTTGATACAGCACCAAGAGGGAGGAACAAAATGCAAAGTGAAGTCAGGGGTGTGTAAAGCCTTTTTACCAGAAGCTACCCATTTCAAATCAGTGACCCAAGACTGAAACGCGTTGTAAATCAAAGGTAGAGGCGCATGGTGTATATTTTATTTTAATTGCTCTAAAAATTCAGCATCACACCATAGCCTCCACAGTACGCAAAGGCTAGGGAATAGTTAATCAAGTATGACTCATGTCAAACTACTGGAGGTGAACAGGATATTGTGGGGTCACCAGTCCTATGCCTTTGGCTAAAATATGAGGTTCACTATTTCATGAATAAGTTCTTTTCATTATAAGCGGCACAAGGAAATGGCACAACGATTGTACTAAGGTGACTTAGACAATTGTGGCCGTGCATAATGATTAGGACCTATTGAAAATGGAATAAAAATTGTCTTTATGCATTGAAATATCTTTCCAGACACATACTCAGGTATCTTTCCCTTTGATGCCTTCTTGGCAGAAATAGAGATTGTACTTTACTGCTAAAGAGCTGATGGTTTCCTGTGTGGTGGGAAACACAAGATGGCCTGGATCCACTTTTGACTCGTCTACTTTTTAGTCCTGGTAACAGGAAGAAAGTGATATTATTTGAGAGCCTCCAATATGAGAGTGGCATATCTATGACTAGCAATTTAATAAAATTTGAATAAGGTTTGCACAGTGTTTCATTTCTTCAAATTTTCTAGCGAAGCCAAAGAGAGCAGCTGCGTGGTCTGTAATTACATAGCGAGTAATAAGGACTTTTTTTTTTTTTAAGGAAGTGAAGAGATTTTCAATTACAAGTCAAAATTTATGACACACTGTTTAAACCTTTTATAGAGAAGAAGCCAGCAGTGCCAGCTCTTCGGGAGAGTGAGGTTAGCTCAGCAAATGTATTTTTCAGTTGCCTTAAAAATGACTGAGCAGCAATCACATAGGCCTTTTTTTTTTTTTTGCATTCCAGCCCCAGAACAGCTGTTTTAGCTCAGTAAATACATCTTTAATGAAATTACAACCTGCTCTTTTAAGTTGCACTTACAGGCACTGTCTGATTAGGTGGATATTGTACTAGAGATGAAAAGTGGCAACTGCACCAGCAGGAAGAGGTATTTGTTTTATGCATCACCCACACAGTGGGAGTGTAGGCAGAAAAACCAAGAGTGATGCTTCAGAACGACAGTGGTGTGCAGTTTACACAAGGTATATTGCTAAGTGTTAAGAGATTGTAGGTTATTAAAATGAAACAGAGCGGTGACACACAGCAGTAAAAACCACAAACAGCACAGTAAGCTTTCTTGCTTGCTGAAGATTAGCAATATTCATTAAAAATTATTTGGGAAAGAGCATTCTTAAAGCATAGAATTAAATTATATATTCTGAGATGTATGTTAGCTGCAACAACACAAGTCTGTGTAGGTGTTAGTTTTGCTATATTTTTAAAACTGGATGCCTTGTACCTGAAAAGTGATTGCATATGCATATGCACTGTCACACTTCTGATAGTACTTACTGAAAAAGTACACACCTATAATTTCCATGCTTTCCTCCATGGCATCTTGTGAGCCCAAAGCTAAGAGTAAAACATGAAATTTTAGAAATATGTTACTGTCTTCCAGATGCAAATCTTTGAAATGGATTTAGATGCAACTGACAGCGAACCTTATCCTAATGAACTCAGAAAAGCTGGATTCCTTAAGAGGAGATCCAGAAAGGCCCTGATGGCCAGAGAAGTTCTGCATTTGTATTTCTCCACTGTGGTGGGTTGACCCTGGCTAAATGCCAAGTGTCTTCCAAAGCCTTTCTATTATTCCCTTCCTCAGCTGGACAGGGGAAAGAAAGTATAACAAAAGGCTCATGGGTCAAGATAAAAATGAGGAGAGATCACTCACCAGGTACTGTCATGGGCAAAACAGACTTGATGTGTGCAAAAATTAGTTTGTTTTATTATCAACCAAATCAGAATAACATAATGAGAAACAGAACCTAACCTTAAAAACACCTTCCCCTTGCCTTCTTCCCGGGCTCAGCTTCACCCCTGATTTTCTCTGCCTGCCCCCTCAGAGCAGTGCAAGGGGGTGGGGAATGGGGATTACAGTCAGTTGTCTCTGCCGCTTCTTCCTCAGGGGGAAGACTCCTCCCACTCTCCCCCTGCTCTGGTGTGGAGACTCTCCTACATGGTCTCAACCTCTTCCAGGCATCCTCCTGCTCCATTGTGGGGTCTTCCATGGGTGCAGGTGGATCTCTGCTCTGCCACGCACCTCCGTGTGCTGCAGGGGCACAGCTGTCTCACCACAATCTGCGCCCTGGGCTGCAGGGAAATCCCAGCTCAGACACCCAGAGCACGCCCTCCCACTCCACCTGCACTAATATGGGTGTCTGCAGAGTTGTTGCTCTCTCATGAGAGCTTTGGTGGGAACCTTGCATCTAACCAGGGCTCAATCCACCACATTCATGGTCACAGCGTAAGGCTCTGGAAACAAGAGACACAGTAATTTTTAAGAATAAACAACAGTGCTACAGAATTCCATTTATATTCTGTGCATGAGATAGTGAGGTATTTAACTACAGCCCCCTCAAGATACAACGAAGGGGAGACTGACCTTTCAATGAAATATGAGTTAATAACACTACAGTGCTGTGTGCTTTGTTCGAGTTAATATCTGTGCCGATCGTAACAAAATGCAGTCTAATGTGTATTGAAAATTAATTAGAGTAAAGAGTGTGTTTTAGTAGTGTAATGGATGTAATCTTTGGTTACATCAGCAAATTTCTATTGCAATTAATAACAATTAATGCTTTTAAATAAAGGGTCGGGGGGAAAGGATGTTTTTCACATATATCACATGTAGTGTTCATCACCTCTGGTTAGATCCTGTATGATATGCATGTCCATCTTGGTTTTTTTTTCCCCTAAGCTAAAGCATTAAGAAGAGATTAAGTCCCTTTATGAGGAGCATAGGGGAGAAGATTGGATGTTCTTAAAAGCTTATCAAAAAGAGACAGTGAAAGAAAGAGATTTAATATGCTGATTGTATCCTTACATACATCTGGAGGGAGTAGGGGCGGTTTGCAGAGGATGTCACCATGGGTACAGTGCAGCACACAGCTGGCACAGAGTGAGCTGCACTGCCTGCTTGTAGAGTCCATGGAGCCTGAGTGAACACAGGCAGACCTCAGCAAAGTGCAGTGTAAGCATCTTTTTGCTGTTATGTTGAACTTCTGTAAAGCCAGAGATATCATTTAGAGATAAGGAGGTGGTGAGAGGTAAAATAGATGCAGGGATTGGGTAGTTTTGTGTATATAGCATCAAGATGATGTACACTACTGCTTGTGGGGCACCTCCTTCTGTTGTTCTTTTGGTGAGTATCCCTTTTCTCTGCTTGATATTTTGCCTGTCAGTGATCCCTTCCTGCTCTGTAAGTGAAAACCTATTCCTTACAGTTTTATGAGAAATACACGGCCAAGTGAATGTGTAAATGAGAGTATTTTTTATGTTTTAAATCCCCCAAAGCTTGACATTGAATAAAGTCCTATAATTGCATCATCCCACAGTTACTCCAGAGGTCTAAAGTTTAACCCAATAGTTACCTGCCATTGCATTTGTCTGAAATATTAAATGCTGTGAGCAGAAGTGTTAGATGTGTGGCTCTGCTAGACTGATCAGTAGAGAAATGGTTAATAACATTGACATTTAAATTGGCTTCATGTTAAGTGTCAGTTCTCACCACAGAGCTGAAGAAGAGCTATTGTTTCAGGCAGTCTGTTTGCAGATTCATGAAAACAGTCTCCAGTTGCTTACATAAGGGTCAAGGTTGGAAAAATAGCTTTACAACTCCATGGACAGCAACCATAAAGGAATTGTGTCAACTAGCACTCCTGCCTGCATGTTTTCTCTTTATGCTGTGTGAACCATTGGTGATGTATGAAGTGATCACTGACAGTGCACTTGAAATAGTATTGTTGCAGGAGACTGTTTGTTTTGGTTTTGTTCTATGTTTTTTTTATTCTCTTATTTAACATCCTAAAGTAGTTAAATTTCAGGGTATTAATGAAGTCACTGGCAGAGTTTAGAAACAAAATTTAATGCCAGTAGCAGTAGCCTCAGACTTGGGTTTCTCTGAATTTTCCACTCACAGAAGGCAGACGTAAAAAAAAATAGTCTTGTAGGAAGAAGACACAATAAAATTTAATGTAGAATTTCACTCAAAATACTCATTCTAGTGCTTGAATCTTCTTTACTATCAGAAAAGCAGAGTATACTGAGTGAAAACTTACATAGCTTATACACTGTATTTATAAATTTTGGAATATTTAGGTAGCCTTCTTTCTTGAAAAGTATAAGGATATCAAACAGTTTAATCTCCCTGTGATCATTTTATTGACTATTAAAATATAGAATGAAAAAGTAAGGATAATTAACAAAGCCGTTTTTCTACAAAACCCTCAGGAGGGCAGGGAGGGGGAAGCTGGCAGTTGTGTTCAAGGGGGAGTAAGATTCAAGAGCTCTGACCATTGATGCTACTGAGATGGGTGGCCTGCAGGGATTTCTTCTGCATTAACACATTCCATCCCTGCATGGGATACTAAAGTTGTCATCTCAGTTAAAAACAAATAAACTTACACAGTCAGTGAAAGCACTTCAGTGGTAAAGTTTTAAGCCTGAGAATTAGTTTAGGTTTCTATGGATGAGTCCTACATTGATAATTGTTTAACATCAGCAAAATGTGCTTTTTAAGAATACGACTTCTGGCTCAACTGCAACGTTGAAGGCACTTTCATTAAAACATTAACATGACTTCATCTTTAATTACCACTTCAAGGTTGGTTACTGATTCAAAATACTGATTAGAAAATACTTCAGTTCTCGGACAAGTTTATAGTAATCATTTATGGTGCTTAAGGCAAACAATAATAGATAGATCATAAGGAGTTTGAAATAAGCAGAGTTTGTGTTTGCCTGTGTGCTCACGTTAAAAAAAAATGCATCAAGCCAAATTTAGTGAGTGCAAGATGCTGGTCTGGGCTCAGCTCTTTTTACTTTGTTCCAGTCCTTGCAGTATCATTTCAATTTTCCAAACTCAAAAATGGACAAAACTCTGAGAATCAAAGGTACTTTTCTGATGGATAAATTTATGACATAGGTATTAATAATACAAATCTCCCCAAGTGCCTGAGAAATGTGTCTCATCTGTGAGGGAAAGGACTGCTTCTGGTGATGGGAGGATGGGTCTCCATGCCAAGTCATTACGTGGTCTCTTAGATCATACTTCCACCGACGCTCCAGTTTCTGAAATATGGAGCCTTGTCTGGAACTGAAATCAAATCAGACCCCATTTTGGGTAATTATCATGTGGTAATTCCCTATGAGTACACTTCTCTGTGCAGAGATGTAGAGGTAAAAGATGGAACCTGCATAAGTTTAGGTAGGGTTTACTGAATCATTGATTCCCAACCATATGTTTTGCTCATAACTTCTGTTTGGTTCCAAATTATTTCCAAGGGAATCAAAGAGCAATCTCATTTTAATTTCTTGGTTCTCTTTTGAGTGCTTGGCTCCTGATTTTGTGAGGCACTAGTTATGTGCAGTCACACCTGTCTGTTTGCACATAAGAGCAGAGTGTAATGCTTCCAGAGAAATTGGAAAACACCATCTTCTTGGACACAGGTATGGTTTCACAGTGTTGGCCCAGTGACTTTCATGTTGTACACATATTTTACGAGATTTAGGTCATTTTATTGAATGCCTTGCTTTAAAAGACAGCGCATTGTGGGTTTGTGTTTTGTATTATTGGAAGTGACAGTGAGTACCCTAACATTTACAAATAATATGCTGATCACAACCCATAAGAGGTTTTGGACTAAAGCAGAACCTGCTGTCAGCACACCTTAAGAAAAATCAGACTAGTGAATAGTAGCCTGTGTCCTGTAACTCTTTTTCTGATTTGTTGTATGGAATAAGGCCAGTGAACCGTTTTATATGACTGCTTGCCTATATGCCTCCCAGGAAGGCATTCAAGGTAATGTCACATATTCTCCTACCTTTCTGTGGTATAAATGGCACAACCAAAAGATAAATGGGAATGCAGATATGTAGATGTGAGTGGTAGCCATCCTGTCAGCACCTTGGGGATGGCTCCCTGGTAGCTCAATTTATCATAGCTGTAAGCAGTGTCTTAGGGACACTCAGCAGCAACTAGCCTTGATTTCAGGGGCACAGCAGAGTAACTTGAGACCAGTGCACACAAATGTGCACATTCATCCTCCCCCTGATGCTGATTCAGGTTTACCAGGGAAAGAAAATCAGAGACTCCCTGATCTTTCCCTCAGAAAGCTGCCACTCACAGGGGTTTGGGCTTCTTTCTTCTCCCACTTGTCAGTGCACGGGATGGCAGTGAACAAAACTGCATTTGTGTGAGGGGGCTGGGAGTAGGGCACTGCCAGTGGGAATGGAGTCTCTCCCGTCTGCTTTTGGATCACACAAGGCTGGAGCAGGTAACGAGCTCACGCTTCCTATCTCGCTGCAGCTTCCCTCTGGCTCCCTCCATCTGGCACGGAGTCCTGGAGCCAGTGAAAAGCTGTGGCACTATGCTGGGAGCTGAAGTGCCAGCACCACAAAAGAGAAGTGCAGACAGAAGCTTAAGCCTCCTTAACTACCTCCTGTTTACTCTGGTTTTGGCCAGTAGCAACTCTCTATTTGGGCTCCCTAATCATCGATGTTGTGAATTATCTTGAAGCTTTGTGCGTGTTTTGCAAAATAGTCTGGCAAACAGGCAAAAGGAAATAGAGCAAAGTCATTTTTGTGCCATCTCTAAACAAAAAAAAAAAAAAAAATCAAAGCCTACAATGCATTCATACAAAGATTCGATTATTTTTATTTTGTCTCATTTTGTTTTATTTATTTACAGTAATGTTTTTTTAAAAAAATAGACGCCTGGTATAAACAGATTTCAGTTTTTTGAGGCTCGTGACATCATTTGCAACACTTAAGATGTGACTTTTTCCTCTTGCCAGCTCCCTTTAGCAAGAAATAAGACTTTTTGAGTTGGATTTGTTGAATTTAGTAATGAATTTTGTCACGTTTAAAATACACTGCTAATGCAAGTAGATTCTTGTATTAACAGTTAGGCCTACTTGGTTATTTAGGAATGTAATTACTCCAACTGCAGACACATTTTTGCTACCTGTGCATGTTAAAGGCAAAAGAAGTGCAAATATTTTTTTTTGTATAGCTGCTTGCACATTTTTGAAAAACTGGAAACTAGAGGTTCTGTGAAACACTCTGGAAAATGTATATCAAATGCAAAAGAAAACCCAAACAAACATGTTGCTAAATCTCTAAGTTCAGTAAATTTTTTCTCTTTTTTTATTTGATAACGATGGAAGATTGGTGACTGAGTATGAACAGATACACTTTTGAATGGGGGGAGGGATTATAACTGTGACAAAACCAGTTCAATTCAAGTTTATTATTAGATGCTGAAGTCAATACGTTAATTCAACCTCAGTACGTTAATTTGTGATAGTTAAAAACAGTCAATGTGTTTTGTTTTATTTGTTATTTAGTTGAGCAGATGGTAATGGTTTTGACACAATTCGGTTTTTTATTTTTCTTCTTTTCTTTTCTTGAAAAAGACAAGGCTCTTTTTCCCACTTTGTCACAGCTGGTTACCAATCAATCTCAATTCACGGTACAGTGATGATAGCACATGTTGTTCAGGGCCAAATCTGATTGGGTTGCATTTTCAGCAGTGTTTCATATCAAAAAAAATTGTGTCTGTATGGCAGTGACTGTCAGCACACTATTGTACAACTGTCATTAATCAAAACTAGCAACAATGAATGCATTCATATGTGCCAGAGACTGCCAGATTTCACTCAAAATCACCCAATTTCTATTAGAATTTCCTCACCAGCAGTGTTTTCTCATCTGCCTCTTGTTTCTCTCTTTCTTTCTTCCTTGCCAGTCCCCTGCCAGCCCCTTCCTTCTCAGGTAATTAAAGGCAGACCTGCTCTGTTACTTGTAGAACAGAAATTATTTAACGTGGTGCCCAAAAGTGGCTGGTTCATATCTGACACAGACTGACTGGCTGTTTAAAAGACCTTTCCCAGCTCAGTCTGATGGCTGAAGGCTAAGCTAAACTGAATGGTGAAGCACCTCTGAATGTTTAACAAAGAGAAGTACTTAAAATCAATTAGATGGCCATAAATATGTGAAGCTGATGTCTGACACCCCATGGTTTTAGCTCAATGTTAGCATTAATTGGCTGGGAGTCAGCAATATTTGGGCAATATGTCAAAAGTTGTTTCTTGACACTGCACATATTTTGAAGGCATTGCCTTCTTAGTGCACTGCCTATGCTGAGGAGCAATTTAACCACTACACTCTGGTTTTCTGCCATTCCATCGTCAATTCAGGAGCCTGGTGGGTAACCTCTCTCTGTGATTGGAAGCAGCAAAGAGAAAGGCCCTAATCCTGATTCCCAAGTGTTCAGTAGTACTAATCCAGGTGAGGGTGAACTTCCACAGAAACTCAGGTGAAAATGCCTCACTAGGGTAATACGAGGCTGTGGGACAGAGAGGAGACAAGACACTGCTCAAGGCTACATAGGTGGATGCTGAACAGTCTTCACTCCTTGTTACTTCATGGTCCCTTTCTTGCACAAGCTTCTTGTGCTGCAGTGGATCAGGCTAGAAGCCAGTTTTCTTCCTGCCTGCTTCGTCTGTCAAAGCACTTCACTGAACCGTGGTGACTTCTGGGGACAGTGAGGGTGGAACAGATGACTGAGGGGCAGCGTATCAATACTTCAGCACAGCAGATGGTTATAATGTCCCACGGGTCCATCTATGCATGAATCTAATTGCTAGATGGCACATTCTGTCAGGGTGGTCCAAAAACCCAGTATGGTCCTGTTGGAGAAGCAGACTGGGAGAGCTGAACCTGTCCTTGAAGTAATTGATAACTGGACCGTGAGAGCGACATGTTTACGCCACCCTCCGTTTCACGGCCCAAGTGGGAGATGATGGCTGCACCCTTGCTCTGCGTCCTGGCATGCCATGCAGCTGGCTCCTTCCCCCAGCAGCCTTTGCACAATTTGCATGATTGGCAGGTGCAGGCAGAAAGGCTGCCCGAGCCTCCAAGGCAGCTGGCTGGCATGCCGTCACCGGCACATCGGGGACAGGGAGAGGAGCAAGTCAGCTGCAGCCCACGGCAGACTGGAGGGCCCTGTCCCAGCCCTCCTACATCCCAGTTCAAGCAACCCCTCAGTCAGATGCAGTCCTGCTGCCTGTCTGTTTTCCTCTCGGCAGCGCTGAGGGAACCGCAGGGATGTTATTTGTCCTATTTAACAAAAAAATTTTTAAAAAATCAATGACTAATTGTTGCCCAGCTTTATAACTCTGATTCCTATATCCAATTCATATTTATATTACAACTGATCTTAGTTTTCTCATCTTGCAGGAGCTGAATACAAATGTATGTTTTTAGACTCCTAGGGCTGGCCTCATGTCAAGAAAATAAGCATTTTCTCTTGTCTGCAACTCTGCGGTCGCCAAGGACGAGTAACTGCTCCATCAGTGTGGGATACTGTTGTCATATCCTTGAGATTTTCAAGGGGGGAAAATTTGCATTTTCTCTCTTATGTAAACAGTGATTCCTATTTGCCATTGACTAATGCAGCACAGCATGCAAAATGACATAATTTGTGAGCAGTCAAGAAGAAATGTTCCTCAACTGCTTGTGGCTGTTGAACCTAGTTGCAGTAGATCTGTAGTGCTCCAGAAACTGCAGGTTAAGTATTTCTAGCATCATGACTTCCCCCCACAATGGCATTATAGTGGCAAAAACCTCATATCCCTACAGGTTTCTGAAGTTTTCCATGGCATCTCCTTATTCTTCCTCTTGACATATCTCTTACTTGTTACTTAAACCTGAGATACTGATGTACATACAATTAAGTGTAACTCCTGGGTGTTTGTGTTAACTCTGACAGAATGGTTAACCTCAATTTGGTCTTTTTAAAATTATTTCTTACCAATTAATAGAATAGACTTACTGAATACAGAATGAAGTTGTATTGTAGTGAGTGTGAAAAGATGTCTTGACTGCTCTTTATTCTTGGAATTGTTAGTAATGTTGTAATTGATATTTAATTAGACCTAACAGACCCATTAAATGCTTCAACATGTAAGACCCTTTGAGTTAAGACATTTTAAAGTCTGTTAGCACACAGTGTTCTCTCTAGAAATCTGTATTAAACGAACCAATAGCAATTTATATTATGTACAAAAAAAGTTATGTTTCACGTTCCCAAAGCATTTAAAAATCCTCATAGAGCCTGACAATGTTCCTCTAAGTAATTGCATTGTTTTCTTATTCATCAAAACTTTTAAGGGTGCTCTTCCATATGAACAAGTCTGTAAGTTCTTTACTGAAGAGCAAAGAGAAGGTAAATCAGTCCTTCTGAAGTTGTGTCACAATTGTGAATGCAGTGAGAAATAGTATTGGCATCTCCTGAAGTCTTGATCTTTCTTTAGTTTCACGTTCCTATTTCACTGTTTGGTAAATGAGTACCTGAAGCCATCTTCAAATTCAAGGTGACTTAATGTATCGTGGGCTTACTATGTGAAGAAGAAATGTTGTTCAAAATAATTTTATGAGAGAGTATTTCAAGATCAAAACATCCATGCTAAAATTCAGGGTTTTCCTGATTTGGGGACCAAATACATTTCATACAAGATGAAGTCTCCCACTGACTTTATTGAGCTTTGGATGAGAGCCTAAAATAGTTTGTTAAGCATGACTTCTGTAGGATAATAACAATTTAACTGAAAATATTTTCCTGGGTATAAGCACTTTAAATGCCTTGAGAATGAATGTTCGCTGCGTGTTGGAATGCTTTGTATTAATTCACGTTTTACACATCCTCATAGTTTTAGAATTATTTCAACAGGAGAAACAAAGAAATGGACAAAGCGTAATTGAATTGTTTCTCATGTGTTTTAAGAAAGAGAAAATGTTATTTTCCTCCCTTAATGAATCATTTTGGGGTATTTCTGTGATATTGATAAATCTGCTTTAATGTGCCTCTTCAATAAATGTCACATCCCAGAGCTTGAATATATTTTTTATTGTCTGCAGTCGGGTAGTGTGAGATTCTACCAACATGCTCATGGTTCCCTAAGGGATTGCTGCTGTAGGGAAAAACTGTATATAAAGGGAAATTTCCAAATCAGCAGAAGGTAAAACGTGTAGCTCTCACAGTTTAAAGGCATGATAAACCTGAGCTGTCATGTATTGATAACTGATGTCTGATAGCTTAATTTTATCTTATTGCTCTAGATCAAGGACAAAGTGAATGATATTATTAATAAAGCCCTAATACTGAGTGAACATAGCAAAACTAATTTTATGTAAAGTTTCTAACTAATGCAGAGTGCAATAAAGACGTCACGAAGATTAATGCTTGGTGGAATCATCTAATGCTAGATAATAATTTATCTTCCAAAGTTGGCTCCAAGATAGATTCCGAGTGGCGCATTCCAGGTGGTGGTTTTTGTTCTTTTCCGTTGTCCGCAAAACGGGTTTTCATTCTTTTTGTGCCACACAGGTATGACATCAAAGACGACTACACCCTGCGCATCAAGAAAGCCATGAGCACGGACGAAGGAACCTACACCTGCATTGCTGAGAACAGAGTCGGAAAAGTGGAAGCCTCTGCTACCCTCACTGTGCGAGGTGAGCGTTCCCACGGAGGGAGGGCCTGTGTCCTGTGTGGATAAACTGTTCCCTGATGGAATGGGCCATATCCTCCCCTGGCGCTGGTTGGGTTTCACCTGCCCTTTGCAACCGCGGGCGTGGCGCTGAATTTACATCGCGGGTAAAATCCTGGTCCTGGGGATGGCTCAGGCAAAATTTTAATTGGCTTCAATGGGATAGGAAGTCCCTGCAGTTAAAGAACTGTTCCAATGTGTTTTTACTGAAGAACAGATGCATATACATGCATAAGCAAGCACCACATAACCGTGGGCATATGTGAGCCATCAGTTCAGGCCATTATTCAAGTTTCTTTCTTTAAGAGGTATAAGGAGTATTGTAACTATATTAATGGCAAACACCATGCAGATAATATTTTTATATGATTAGCTCTTCTATAATTAAACTCTCTACCATTACCCTTTATCTGCAAGATAAACTGTAGCCAAAGGAAAGGGAAAATCCTAATTAAATTTTGTGAGCATTGCAAGGTAAAGACTAACATGTTCTCTCTTAAAGTGTTTGTGGTCTGTAGTACCCACTCAGAGTTTATGTGCTGCTGTTTGATTTGGTAAGGAGGCTTTAAGGCTGGTAGAATAATGAGCTGACAAAATATTTTTTGTGACAGTAGATACAGACATGCTAAAGATTATGGGGAGAGAAAAAGTTTGTAGGTTAATATTTCCATATGAGTAAACAGAATATAATAGTTATTACTACATACCAAAAGATAAGCAGCAATTTGGCACAATGGATATCATGCAGACACTATTTCACAGTTTAGTGGTGCATGCTGACGGTTTTCAGTAGAGCTGTGAAAGGTTAATAAAAACATTTTTAGCTTTATCTGTCCTCTTCTTTTCATACACATTAAATCAAATGTTCAAAGTCTCAATGGATTGCTTTATTAGAACTGGGGTCAACTGACCCAAGAGGCCAGCTTCCATTTCCATCCATTTAATGCATGGACACAGTTCAGTTTAATTTGCTGAATTCAAAGGAAAAAAAAAAAAAAAAAGGCACCGAGTGTCTTTGTAGGGGGAGAGATCTTAGTATGTAACAAAGAAAAGAGAGTATTGTGATAATCTATCTGCTGAAATACTGCCTCAGTGTTCACTTTAAACCATTAGTGACAATGCAGCTCTTCCAGTTTTAAGCTGAAGAAATAGGTTTACCTGCTTATGTAAGAGATTGTTCCTCTGTATTGGAACATGAGGAAAAGAGTCACCACAGCGAACTCCCAGGAATAGTCTCACTCTGTTCCTTTGTCACAGGCAGGATCACAGTATCCCATAAATCTGGTAACCAATTCACTAGCCTTTAAACACCCCTGGAACTGTGTCCACTGTATCCATTACTGGAGCAAGCCTTTCAGGTTTGCTACCCAGACTTGTGATATAAACAATAGTTAGAACCGAGATAAAAAATCCTTTGAAATCACCCAAGCTTGAACACGATGAAAAGTGGGGGGGGAAAAAAATCCCAAGGAAATATATAATTTAATCGATTTTCCGACATAAAAGCAGATTTTTATTATCTTTATTGTCTTATTATTTATATTTCCCACATAAAAGCAGTATTTTTCCCCCTGGGTTTGTCCTTTACAGTCAAATACATAATATTTATACAACTCTGAGGAAGCCATGATACTATGATCTTATTGAATGTTCAGGGGATGACAGAAAATGAAAAAAGGGAAGACATTTACCAGAGAAGTCTATTACTCTGAATTTTCTGAAAACAAAGGACTAGGAAAACTCCCTTTGACTTTAAAGGGACCATGAGCAATGGTCTTTTTAATTTAAGTCTTAATTCTGAATTCTTCAACTTCCCACAGTTTTATCTGACACTACTTTTACTGTAACCACTTGCCACGTAGAGGAGCAAAAACACGTAGCATTTCAAAATTTACCTTAAGGGTGCCTTTTGGTCCTTGCAGGTGCCAGGTGGTTGCATATGAAAACCTGACAGCAGTGCAATCCTTAGCTCCCAGATAGGAAGGTTGAATTACACTGTCACAAACAACACCAGAAGCTGAGTTCATGCCCTCTCTTGGAAAGATGCGTATCGCTTACACCTCATCTTTCTGCAGAAGGAGGAATATGTTCATAATTCTCAAAGCCAAAAAGCGTTCCAATAGATGACGGGTGAGAAAGGGCAGCAGGCTCGAAACAGTTAAATGAAATGGATATCCCAAAGTAGGGATAGAGCCATGGAAAGATTGGAACTAAGAAGGTCCTTGCATGCTCTGTTACCTCTGAATCTGCATGCCTTATGTTTGACCCTAGCCTGCACATAAGCACATAGACTTGGTAATCTTCTTAAAAAAGAAAAAAAAAAAATTGTGCTGTTGCTCAGAAATGTGTAACTATTTCTGCTGCTGAAACAAGGGAAGCTTTGCCTACACAGATGTAACCTGGAGTCAATTTTATGTACAACTTTTCAGCTTCTCTGAAAGGGATGTCTATATTTTATTAACAAGGGACTGGCAGCCCTATTCCCTAGCACAAGTGTAATGAAGGGCTGTTGCTATAATCGAGAAATCACTTGTTGCAGCAGCAACTTTCAATCTTGATATCAACCTGAAACAGTATTAACCTGTCTATCATTTAGCAGCGATTTTTTTAGGAAGTAGAAGTTACCTAAGGAGTGGTTTGGGAGGTTCTGGGTTGAAGTCCCTGCGGCCATTTCAGCCTATTTGTTATATTTTCATCAGCAATGTCAGTGAGGAAAAAAAAAAACCTGTGCTGTAAGCTTTCATGTCCTTATTGAATGAGAAAAACTGTCCTGGGCTTTCTGTAGCCCTTACTGCTGTACTGACTGGTCATGCTTAAAATTCAATTGGTATTTGTCTCAGAAAACAAAGGCCTTGCATCTACTGGCATGACATTCGGCAGTGTGCGGCTTAAACTGATGTGTTCATCGGGCTCTAAAAGTTTGTGCTAATGCAATGCAATTTTTCTTTTATCAGGCATTAACAATGATACTTGATGATGGCATGCGAAGATAATAAAAATGTTTCTCAGAGAATGTTTCCAGTCAGCTTGTTCAGATGCTGTGCTCAAGTAAATGGGATAATAGTGGCACGTGACTGGACAATAACAACAGTAAACATTTTTACTTAGGCTGTCATTTGAGGGGTTAGCAATCATGGTAGTATCCATAGTGGAAGGTAACATTACACGTCATGCATTCTGACAGATATTCTTTTCTTTTTTTAATTTCTTTTTTATGTTCTCACTACACCATTGTAATGTCAACAGCTCGCCCCGTTGGTAAGTAACCATCCTTCTATCCATTTTAGCATGGCTTCATGCAGTGCTTCATCTTTCATTTGCAACAGCATTTAACTGGCTGAAATGAGCAGCCAGCGCTTAATAGTTGTAACTGTCTAACACCAGGCAAGTGATTTTGACTGACAAAGTGCTGTTTCTGATCTTTGTATTTTCTGCTGTGTCGTGTATAAACTCATTTTGCCAAATCACCAACGAGTGCCAATCAGAGAAAAGGGGTGGGTGTGGTGATACTGAGCCAAAATCACTCATTTAGATGTTTTTAATGGTCTGTTTGTGGGCCTGGTATAAAAGCCATTGAAATCAAGAGAAAGGATTGTACTGACTTTGGTGAGCTTCTACCAGGCCCAAAACCATCAGCTCATCATGCTTTTATTGCACAGCAGTAACAGCGCAGGCTTTGCATGTCCCGTCTTTCTTGTGTCTTTCAAAGAGCTCTGAAATGAAGTGGTCCTGAAATCAAAGAGGGGATGGAGTAGATTTCTGTACTTCTTAAGAAAGTTCATCATTGATTTTTGCCTTTGGGTCATCTTGGAGTGCAGCTTGAAGTGCACCATATAGGATGCAGACTGTTTTGAAAAACAAGTCCTGAGGAAGACAACCTCTGAATTTTTCATTCTCCCACTGAAAATTTTCCTATGCCTTTGAAATTGTGAAAATGTATAAAAATACAGCCAAGCATAATGGAAATTTTGCAACTGTCAGTAGCTGAAATTCACTTTTGGTGTTCAGAAATATCCTGAACATACTATTTAATATTCTTTCATGGATGGTTATTCTGTGCCTGTATGGAGTTAGTTTTAATGAGTTACCCTCCCCCTCTGATTTTTATAGTTTGTGTTTAAGTGTGTCTTTCAGAATAATATAGTTACTCTGATTTTTTTGGATTAGTGTAAAAAGTTGGTACTGCTGTTTATGGAGATTGCTGAGGGGCTTGATCTTTTTTTGTTTAGTCAAAACTTTTGTTAGGTATGTGTTTGACTAAAGTCTGTGAGTTTGAAGTTGTCTCAGCTCTTCACTGTTCCAAGTTTAGGGGAAGAAAGGTTGGAGTAATTAAAAGATAAAACCCAGCTTAGGCCTCTGTTTCCAGAACTAAGGTGATCCCATCTTATTAGCTTGCTTGAACTAGCAAACACAGAGCAGAGTCAAATACCTCCACAGTCACAGCATGGCTTATCCAAGCCCGGAGAATTCCCTGTGCAGAATAGAAATTCACTCTTCTCCACCTGGGGTTTTGATAGCAAGCTTTAAATCCAAATCACTGCTGTATTGCTTTGGCATTACGCTGGTTCTTAAGAAATTAATTCCCAAGGGGTTGTAGCAGGGTAAAGATGGAGTAAACTTGCAAGAAAATTTTCCTTTTCTTAGAAAGTGGAGTATAAATTTAGTGTGCTTTTAAGGTAAATCTTTCATGTCAGGGGATGCTGCTTCTTCATGCACTAAGAAATGCCGTAAGATTAAAACTATTTTACTTCTAGGTATTTTTCTCACTTTGCTGGTTCTTAAAAAAAAAGGCAAGGAAAAAAATATCACAAAGTAGAGACTGTTTCAGGCTGTGTGAAAGCCCCATGAAACAGATGACTGGAGATTCACAAGAAAATGATAGGTTTCAGCAGTGTTGATGGTGTCTCATTTCAGAGCACTGATTCTTTTTTAAGACTTTTCAGGCCATTGAGTCATCCCTGATTCCATCTCCAAAGCTTATACAGCAGCTCTTGGTCTCCAGTTACTTTATGTCCAGGTATATGATCCCTTTGTGTGATCATGCTGTGCTCAATTTCACATATTCCCTGTCTAGGCTATTTTATTTTGTTGCATGAGAACATTCTTTTATGTAATTTATTCAGGAAGCTAAAATTAGAGTGGTTGATCTGAAAATAATTATTCTATGGGTGAAATTATTTAATTTCAAAATTACCTTTATGACTTGTGAAAAGATTGTTGAGTAAATAAATCCAACCCCAAAGATATTGGCATACAGAACTCCCATACAAGTGTGTATGTCGTGATTGCTGTGTAGGAGCAGATCGGTGTCTGCCAATCACTTTTATCAGATCCTGTACCTGCAGACAATGATAGTGTCTACCTTTATGGACTTTTGTGCTTAAATACCTGAAATCAAACTGTTTCTACAGTTCATAGCTCTGTTCCACTCAAGGCCAGGCAAAGCAGGCAGCTACCTAACCTGTTTGGGTTTTTTTAAAATTTAAAACCTGGTAAGGCAAGCCAAAGTAGCTTCCCTCTCCACCAAGAAACCCACGTGATCCTCTGTTAAAATTGTCATTTGACAAGAATGGTGAGTCAAATAACATTTGTAGCATTTTTTTTTATTCAGGAAGTTAACTGGAAGGCAGAGCAAAAATACCTCTCCTTGCCGAAAGGAAGCTAAAGCAAACACTACTTAATGTTATTAAGCTCACAGCTCTCTAGGAGATTGACATTTTAACAGAAGTATATTTATATATTTATGTATTTGTTAAAGTGTAGGGGAGCTATTTAAAAGTTTATATTCTTTCGTGACACCGGAGAATTATCTGGGTATTTCTACCTTTCATCACTGTCTCTAATTCAAAGCAGACATGCTTTGTCTTTATTGTGCTTTAAACAAGACCAAACAATTCTTTTTTTTTACAATGTCTTGTCACTGAAAAGTAGAGAAATTTTTAATGTTCCAGGATTGTAATTCTGGTTGCAAGTGGAATAATTTTCGTTTTCTGGTGAGTTTTTGGCTGTTTCAAATATTTCTATTCTGTTAGGTGTGATATTTTTATTTAAATTTCAGCTTGAGCGAAAATTCAGGAGTGGGGTTGCCAGTGACCATCTTTGGTTCAAGCAGCTATTAACAAATGGTATAGACTACACAGATAAAATGAGGCATGGTGCTGCCCGAGGTGGATGGCAGCTGGTGAATTTAACAGCTCTGTGCCAGGTTATTCATCATGGTTGACTTTGCTGCTAGGAGTAAATGCGTTGCCCGTTTCTAAAATAGATGTTCTCTTATTTATAACCTTTTGAAAAGATTTCTGACAGGATTTGCAACAGATGGGTTTAGGAAACAAGATAATATCCCTATTTAGACCTTTTCTAGCGTTATTTCACTCATTAGATGGGTTTTTACAGATGAATTTTCTCATTTTTGCATTCTGCTGTATTTCTTATGGCAGCTGGGCAGGAGAATAGCTGCTAAAAGAAGCAAAATAGTTGGGAAGAATCCAGAAGTTTCATATATTCCCATTGACAGGGACACTCGTTTTAGTAGCAGTTACATACTGCTCTGAGACAAAAGACCTTCAAACAGAAGATCTATGAAGATCTGTCTGATGTCCCAGTTACTTTTTTAATAATAATTCAAAAAGTCATTCAGGTGACAGAGGACTACTCAGTGTGCAAATTGATTTCAACTAAGTCCAAGTGAAAATTCAGTTCTTTGCATTTCGGTTACTTTGCAGTTAGTCAAGTTTACTCAGTTTGTTGTCATATGCTATAACTCATCTTCCCAGAAAGAAGTAAAAAGCTGGACAGTTTTGCCACCTGGATAAAAATCAAGTGTTTGGAATTAAGTAAACAAGTAAAGGGAGACCAAGTTACAAAATCTTAACTTCCCTACTGTGTTGGAGAAGAGACAAACAGATAAGACACCTGACAGGAATTTTCCAAATTTCTCATTAATGAAATGTAGTCTATTCACATTTAAGTGAAATGTGACTCTATGATTCATTTCACTCGGAACTGGGAAGTTTTCACAACATAAATCAGCCTGGCATGACTTAATGGTCTATTAAGGATGGTACAGCATGAAACGTAATAGAAAGGGCTGTATTTTAAACAAAGCTGGTTTAGGTGTTGTGACTAGAAATTACATTGCTCAGATGGTTCAGATTGGTATGTGAGAGAGAATTCTCTTTATTCTCCTTCATCCCAGCTCTTTCAGGGAAAGTCTATGTAGGATGAATGCTCTTTATTACAGTCATGAACGTATCCCCTTCACTTGAGACGCTGAGGACTTATAAAATATCAGTAATGTCGATTGGTGTGTGACAGAAGAGATGAGATCATGGCTTGGCACTACGGTGCCATCTTTCATTGGCAGAAATCTCTAATCTATATCAAAATGTGCTGTGTTGTCTCTCAGCTACTACTTAAAGAAATTTTCAGAAGAGGATTAAGGACGCCAAGGGACACTAAGCTTTTAGGATCTGCTTCTTCCTTAAATGAAAGAATAAGACATGATCATTGTTTAAAAAAACAGGCAAATTCTTCAGATTAAAGAAAAAAAGGTTGCCATAAAATGGAACTCAAGTTTCTTTGTATACCAGTAGGAGATTAAAATACAGAGCTACCTTGTTCTGATATTTAGTAGGCTTTTAAAGACCAGTCTAAAAATCTTGAAGTCCTTAGTATGTCTACTTTGGCAAAAGCTGAACTGAAGTTGAATCAAAAATTTCGAGTGTTGTAGAAATAGACTGTTTGCAGTGTGGGGGCCAGAATGGCTCTGCAAGTGGACGCTGAGCACATTAACCACCATGCGTTTAAGTGCCGGTCCACAAAACTCATCTTCATTTCCAGCTTCTCCAAATCTTCTTGGGTTTGCCAGATAGAGGTCAGAACAGAAAAACAGAAGATCTGATAGAGGATTCTTCTTCAAAGATAAGCACGAAAAGTGACAGTGTGTGTTCTTGAATTATTAGCATGTCATACTGTGGCATCCTGCTCGTTCCACTGTGGCTCCAAGTGCCAGTTCTCATGCTGTTTCTCTTAGGGAAAACCCACTTACAGCAGATCCTGGAAATGATCAAGCACCCTATTTTTAATTTTTTGTTCTTTAATTGCTGAACTCTAGCTTGGGAAAATTTTAAGAAGTTTAATATATACATTTTTTTAACTTTGCCAAAACATGCTCAAATCACAGGAACAGTTTTCTTACTTCAGTGGCTTGTGAGTATCTCCATAAGACTTTGAAGATCAGTGCATAAGAAGGATCTTTAGATGTGTTGGTCTCCCCAAACTTTTCCTTTCCTTTTTGTAAAAGGAGAAATCTCTTACTTTACTTCTAGAGGAACGTGAAAATCAATACAATAATCCATTCACTTTTCCTTTTACCTTCTTCTCTCAATTGCTGCCATCTATAATGCAGTTTGGATACGATCTGAGTGTTATTCAACACCAAAACTACTGTATGCCCTACTCCTTGAGTGCCGGCGTTGTCAGTCAGAATAAGCAGTCATTTTTATTCCTCAGTCCTTTTCCTCTCTTCGTTTAACAGTGGCCCAAATTGAGCAGAGTATCTCCTCTCAGACTTATTTATTCTCAAGGGTAAACAAACCAGGAATTTGTCATCTTTCTTGCTATAGACAGAGCCTATTATCCTCTCCAGGCTCTTTACTCTTTTCATCATCTCCTTAGCTCTTCTCTTCAGCACGTGAATTCATGTTTTTTTGAAGGAGATAACCAGATTACACTCATTATTTTGATGAAATCTTACTGTATCAGCAAGGGGTATGCTTTTCCTTTCTAAACATATTACCAGCAAACCCTCCTGCTTTCTCCCGTGAAAAGGGGAATCAAGGCAGATTACATGTCTTTTTGTTGGCATAATTTGTTTTGTTTAGTAAACTCACAGAAGGTAGAGTAGCACAAGCCATCCCCTTATGGTACAGTTTACATAAGCAAACAGGCTAAAGTGTTAAGATTTTTGGAGTGCACATTTCTTCTATCTAAATGGAGCAAAAGTTACATCCTGAATCTCAGACACTTGAGAAAAAAAAAAAGAAAAAAAAAAAGCATTATCTAAAGTCAAGTCATTGTTATGGAATAATGAAGTTATTGGGCAGAAGAATCAGTGCTCCCTCTCTTTATATGCATCAAAACTAAGTGAAGGACTTTCTAGAGGGAATTTCCCAGCAGCACCTGTAGGGTGAAGGAGCTGCTTAAAAGAGATGACTGGACAAGATAGAATAAAAGAGAGATATGTGATTAAACAAGAACAGGCTACAGTCTAATGCTGAGATGAAATTAAGACCAGATATTTAAACTAAATATTTAAATGCAGTATAAAACAAAGAGGAGGAGAAGATCAGGAAAACTGCTGTTGATGAACTGAGAGTATTGGAAATGGGGGTGGGGGAGCAGAAAGTAGACGTCTTTCTCTGCGGCTGTATAAGACACAGAGTTGGATTCTTTAAAATTATTCTCAGAGTTTTGTCTTATTAACATTAGTCCTAGGGAAGAAGGAGGAACAATTTTTTTTTTTCCCACTATGAAGATTTATCCCGCTTCATTCTTTTGGGTCATTCAGGGATAAAAGAGAGATTCTACATGTCAAAATATATAGGACAGTTAGTGGTTTTTATTTATTGATTCTCTAGACTTCTTTCACCTCTTGCAAAGAAAGGAAAAAGTGTTTATGCTTCCATGCTTTAAGAGATTATCTGCTCCAGTGTTTCAGAGCAACTTAAGGATAAAAATGTTGTTATATGTGAAATTCAGAACCTGAATTTAAATTGAAAATTAGAACAATTAGTATGAAGGAAGGTTTAGCATTCTCAGATGATTGAAGTGTGGTCTTTTCACACAGTTGTGGTTTTACATGGTTCATCTGAAAACAGCAGACAAACTGTAACAAAAAAAAGGAATTTCTCACTTTCCATGAGACAAGAGCAGAATGAAGGACACTTGCAGGAGAACTGGTCCTGGTAATAAACTTGTTGAGACCCCACTTCCCACCCTCTCTACCTCTTGCTCTGATATCCTAGCTATGGATTACTGGGACCTCCCTGTGTTATGGGAAGCTGCTTTTCAGAAGACTCCAAACCAAGCAGTTGCTATAACACTTCCACCCATGTCATTTTTAAATAATATCATGAGTCTAGTGAAGGGCCTCATGAATCATTTGTTAAGCCCATAACCTGCCCATTCCTCCAGTTTTTTGGCAAAACCATTCACCCGAAGAAGAAATCACGAAACAAAGAAAACACTATAAATGAACAAGCAAGAGGACTTAGTTTAAGAAAAGAATTCTCACAAAATGAGATCTGTGTATTTGTTTCAAAGACCACTGCAGTCATGCAGCCTAGAGAATATTTATAGATTCCTATGTTAACATGATACTCATGGCAGATTATAAAAGGAAACTCAATTTCCAGGTAACTCAGTTATATCTTGCATGCTAAAAAGTTACTGCCTTCCCTGTGTGTGAACACAGCTATTCATTGGAGCACACCATAAAATTATGTCTTTTCCCTTTAAAGAGAATGATCATCCTCAGCTTCCATTAGTTTATCCCTGATAAGAAAGATCTGAATTAGTAATAGGCCTAAGTTGTCTCAGTCTTCTGTAATGGCTCCTGTGTCAGGGGCTACACCCTTGATTTATCATTAGTCATAGCTAATAGTGCACTAATAACTTTGTGTCCTAACAACTACACATCACTTTCAGTACCCATTAAGAAGATCTAAATTTATGAGGGAAGAACTGCTGAATCAGCCCAGGTTTCTAGTGTTTGAGACTGCTTACACTTTCTGTTTTCTTCTATTTACTCCAGCAGCAATAGTAGCCTTGCAAAACACCTTGCAAAACTTGTAGATTTTTGCATCTGCACTTTTTGGCAGCTCATGCCATGCTAAAGGCAAACATTGTTACAAGGTGTGTGAGTAGGATCTTACAGGGTTTTTTTCATTTGTATCACAAAAGTACCTGAAATTCCAATATCTGCCAGACCTTCTAGACAGATTTAACCAATGACACACAAAGTTAGAGGATCATTATTTTCTTTAAAGAGTTCCTGCACTGGCTTTCAATTATCTAACCTGCTATCAGGATCTAGCAAAGCAATCCTACAGATAAGTAGTCCTACTCCAGAGGTGATGTCAAGGGTTACCTCCCTTTTCAAAATACATACTACTTCACCTGGAGCTCTGGGGGCTTCTTCTATCCACTGTGTAAATGTTTTAGAGGCAAGTCTTGATCAGTATTTGGTAAGAGTTCCACTGAGTTTGATCTCTTAAAATATCTGTGCGTATCAAAACCTGCTGTAGTGGCCACATGAATGCTGTCACTGTGATAAGGATTTGAGAGGAGCACTGAGATACCAGCTTCAAGTCTTTGTGGGCTGTGTAAAAGAAGATTGGGATGTTAGTGGGGTTTCAGAAGTCAAAAGGCAATTTGGGGAAGGTGACGTTATCACTCTCTTGCCTGAGCTACTGAGTATTGTACCAAGCCTAACTTTGATTGTCCAAACGAAATTAGTTTATCCTTGCAAATGTACAGTGCTGAAAAAGAATAGGAGATGGGAATCTCTAGGTTGCTCTGCTGTCTCTTTCCTGCTGGAAGCAGAACTGAATCTCGGTGCTTTACCAGCCAGTGTCTTTCTTCTTGTTCCTCAAGGCTTTTCCTCTACCATTATCTGAGTTTTGCTTAGGATATTTACAAGTCAGCATATTTCCCTTTGCCCCCTATGAACCGGTAATAGAAATATATTTATGGATAATAAACAATTCCAGTTTAAAATGAAGCACTCATCTTTATCACTTTAGCTTGCCTATGTAATCTTCATGATGAATTTCATGTGCAGTTCACTATCAACTGAAATTAGTCGTAATTAAAGGTTGTCAAATCTGTAATTTAAGCCCTTGAAATTTGTTGCTGTCACTCTTTTCCTGTAATATATTATTTTTTCAATGGGTTTGATCCAAAGACTGTGCAAGCCAATAGGAGAATTTCTACCAGTTTCAATGAAGTTTGAATAAAGCTTCATATTCTATGGTAGAATCATAGAATTGTTTAGGTTTGAAAATCATCTATACATCTTTTAAATACCTCTAGGGATGGTGACCCAGCACTTCCCTGGGCAGCCTGTTCCAGTGCTTGACGATCCTTTCAGTGAAGAAATTTTTCTTCAAATCCGATCTAAACCTCCTCTGGCACATCTTGAGACCATTTGCTCTTCTATATCATTTGTTACCTGGGAGAAGAGAATGACCCACACCTGGCTACAATCTCCTTTCAGACAGTTGTAGAAAAAATCAAGTCTGCCCTGAGACTCTTTTTCTCCAGGCTAAACAACCCCAGCTCCCTCAGCCTCTCTTCTTAGGGCTTGTGCTCCAGACCCTTCCTCATCCAATTGCCCTTCTCTGGACATGCTCCAGCCCCTCAGTTGTTTGTAGTGAGGGGCCCAAAACTGAACACAGGATTCGAGGTGTGGCCTCACCAGTGCTGAGTACAGGGGGACAATCACTGCCCTACTCTTGCTGCTCACACTAGTTTTGATATAAGCCAGATGCCATTGGCCTTCTTGCCCCCTGGGCACACCCTGGATCATGTTCAGCTGCTGTTGACCAGCATCCCCAGGTCCTTTCCCACCAGGCATCTTTCCAGCCTCTCTTCCCCCAGCCTGCAGCACTGCAGGGGGTTGTTGTGATCCAAGGGCAGGACCCAGCACTTGGCTTTGTTGAGCCTCACACAATTGGCCTTGGCCCGTTGATCCAACCTGTGGCAGTAACGATACTGGAGTAAAACTTGCTGCAATATCTACTTTTACCTAAAATCAACAATATAATGTATGGGCTGGGGAGCAAGCTACGATAATAAAATTCCCTTAGGATCACTGAATTCAGCATGAACCACAAATCACAGGGTCAGCTGAGAAAACTGTGTCACTGGAAGAAAATGTTGTTAGGGCTTGATATGGGTTCAGTGCAGTTTTTGCTATGAATTCACGTTTTTATGTGGCAATTTTCCCTTCCCCTTCTTAGTCTTCTGCCACATTTCTTATCAGATGACCAGAGTTCACCTAAGAAGGATGAACTCACTGTCTCAGTCATGCTTCTCTACATCAGCAGCTCCTATCAGCTCAGTGTAACCTTTAGCATTCAGTAACAGTACTGGGAAAGAAATGCATGCAATCCATCCCATCAGATTAGAGGTTCTGCTAACTATTAAGATTGAAGAAGAGTTGAGATAATTTGAAATAATTTGAAGTGGTTTTTTTTTTTTTTTTTCATGAAGCTCTTTAACACTGGGCAGAGGCTACCTTCATATACATTTATTAATAGAATAAAAGATCCATAAACCAACATCCCAGAAAGAGTACAACAGAAAACAGAAATGCATCCTTCCCATTTTGAACAACATGACTAAGGCTCACCAGTGCTCATGCTCCTCTATCTCCATTTTAATCCTTGCAGCCTAATACTGTTCTGTGCTGTAAAAACAGTTCTGAACATGATGTGATTAACCTTGGGGTCCCCCCATCCCCTCATCTCAAAGCCCCCTCGTACACGGCCTGTGCTTTCTATTCATGTTCAACCATCTGATTTCCATATCATCCCGCTCAGCCTCACGAGCGGCTATTAGCATAACAGAGCTTTAGCTTGTGACATTGATTGAAGCCAGCGCTTACTGAATGCAGTA
>NW_020956045.1:154706-265239 GCF_003031625.1 Empidonax traillii
TTCTTAAAAAAAAAAAAAAGGCAAAAAAAAAAAAAGCAGCAATTTCAATATAAGTATACGAGGTTTGTAATCTTAATTGTTCTTTCTTTTTTTTTTTTTTACCCCCATAGTTTTGGCTAGTCTGCTGGAATCTGAGTGATGTATTTCATTTTAGAGCCACTGTCTTTGACTTTCAGATGTTAATTAAGCAGGAGTTTTTCCACTCTGTTTCTTCCAATGCACTTAATGCTGCATCTGAAACAGTAAAGAGTAATAGTCTGGTAGGCACAATACTCAGTTTGCTGCTTCATAACAGTTTTTTCAACAGATTCTTCTAATGACCTTAATGTTTAGCTTGAATTAAGCATTTAAGTACCACATAACTTTAGCAGCTGAAGCAGATCAAGCCTGCTGTTATTTCTCTAACTGTACCTTTTCAGAATGTTTTTAAAATTCACCTAAATTGAGAGCAGGAATAGTGGCTTGATTAAGTTTTGTCCAGCGTTCCAGTGAAGCTACGCTCTGAGCAAGTCATGATCTCAGTTAATCTTTCTGCAAAATGGAAGTAATAATATTTATCCTTCTTTATAAACAGCATCTATATATGAACATAATAACCTCTGTTTTTAGGAAAATTGAAGAGCCCAAGTGCTTATTCTGTTAAAGAAGCCTTGCTGTCTCTGAGCACAGTCACATTGCATTCTCTGGGGATGATGACAGTCTTAGTGTTGGGGTAGTTATACTTGACCAAGAATTTATCCTGCAATTATTAAGTGTTACTTTAACTTTTCAAATTGCATTGTTCAACTAGAAATTGACAAATAAAACTGATGTGGTGAAAATGTTGTTTAAATGCTGTAAACAATGTTATTTTAATCGGAGGCTGTCTATAAACAGAGCTATAGCTGAATATGACAACAGACTATAACAAAATGAGGGTTTCTTTCATTATAGAACCCCATCTTTGTATAAGTTAAAAAAGCTCAAACGGCTCACATAATGTTTTATTTTTCCAAAATTATATTTGTCGTGTTATTTAAGATTATGTTGTTAAACAGTTTGGCTGAAGACACTCTAATGTGAATAAAAGCTCCAATTCACTCATCTTTTTTTATAGTAAATTGCCAATAATAATGGCTGCAGAGAAAAGCTAGAAAATATATAATGGCATAACTAAACGTTGTTTGCTAGAGTCTTTAGAAAGGTTAACTTAGTAACTATGAAGCCACAGATCTTCTGTTCATCTAGTATGGCAAAAGCTGGAAAGGACTTGGTGTGTGGAAGGCAGAGAATGAAACAACAGGACCTGTCCGTGTCTGACTTATTTTCCTTTTCTGTTTTTGGAAAAAAGAAAAGAAAAAGAAAAGAAAAAGGATCCTTTTTCTGCATGTAGGAAAATGAGAGATATTCAAAGTTAGGGATAGGTCAGAAACTGGAGACTAGATAGGAACTAGGCTGTATGTCTCTCACTGTGCCTTGACTATCAAATTACCTTAATTTGATCCTTGGAAAGTTTGCTACAGCAACAAATTTGTTTCTGTTGTATCTGCTCAGAGCCTTGAGTTACTGATTTACAACACAGCCTTGTGTGTGAGAGTGTCTCAGGTGAAGCCTTAAACTTGCCTGCCTTGCACTTATGGTGGTTACATGACTTGAAAGATGGGCTCGTGGAAATGCCAAGTTCCTGTTGAGCTGCCTCAGAGCACTGCCTGTGTAACATACCCCCAGTGCACCAACCGTGCCTACAAAGTGATCTTAGGCATCCATCATGCTAAGGGCTTACCTATGGGATGGTCTCCTGACACCAGGTTTTTAGCATCACAACAGAAAGATTGTGGTCTCGAGGCCACCTATAATGCAGCAAAGAGTGGGGCTCGTGCATTGTTCCTGTCAAATGCAGGTCTAACACCTGAAGAGGTTCTCTGCTCTGCCTGCTGTGCCTGAGGTTGCTGTTGATTCTATCTTAATATCCTGGGCTATATTAATATTCTGCAGCTGAGCAGCAAACACTGGGCTAGTCTAGTGGCCTTTATTAAGTAGGTGGTCAGAACTGTAGAGATACCCAAGACATGCCTATAGGAAGGGGAGGTTTCTACTTCACAGCTTAAAGGTTTTTCTCTTTCTCCTCCTGTATCTGACTGAGCTAACACATACACTGATTACCACACTGCTGCTTCCTGACACCTGTAAGGGTTGCATACATACAAAACCAGGTGAGGGAAAAACAAGTAACTCACTGCAGCTCAGCACTTTAAGAGTAGAATAGCACAAGTTCAGTTCCTAGAGTATGTATAGACACACCTTAGGGACACCTCAGAACACATGGCTATAAACAGGCAGCAGCAGGGCACTAAGGCCTTCATCCCTGCCTGTTTAGAAGATTTTACAGCTGCTGAGATGGAGGAAGAGGTGGAAACTTCTTTCCAGACATTCCAAAACCTGTGTTTAGGAGTGTGAGGCAGAAGAAATACCCTCTACCTTCTAAATTTATGATGGTTCATGTTTATTAAGTGCTTTGCAGTTCTTGTTTTAAAGAGTGCATTATACCAGTGCTGCTCAACTGATGCTCTTTAGACTCCTGCTGATCTGTAAAGCCTCGGGAAGTGCCTCAGGAGATCACTGCAAAGTGTGTTTCAAAAAAATCAGGTCTGCCTACATTTCTATGCAGTTAGCAGATTTGTGTCTGTGCTGTCAGCAGGTGTAATCGGAAGCTGGGTCTTGATTGCTCTTCGTGCCTAATTAAATAGTTTGTAATTATAATGGTGAAAATACAGTTTTCTAAAACACTTAAATTCTGTTTACCTAAAAGCTTAAAGTTCCTAAGCCATCCCTCTGCACAACCACAAAACCAATAGTGGAATAGAAGAAAATGAAGGTGGAGTGTTTTTTGTTTGGGTTTTGGGTTTGTTTGTGGTTTTTTTTTTTTTACTGTTTTGTCTCCTTCTTCAGCCTGCCCCAAAAGTTAGTTAGTCTTTTGATAAGCATATTTGGAGATACTGCTTGCATTTTTAAGATATGCAAAATAGTTTCAGTGATGAACCAAGACTGGAGGGTTATCATATCACTCATAGAAAAGCCATTTGCTTTACTACTGCATCATACTCAGCATGGTCACTGATGTCAAGTTTTCCCTCTCAAATCCTCTGATACTGCTTCTTTCTCACTTCTTTTCTACACATTAGCACCTTTTCTCTACCTTGTCATTCCCACCAAGTACTGACTCTCTATTCTCTGTCAGTACCTGCCAGTACAAGTCAAACTACTCCTCTCTCTTAGAAATTGTTCACTTCTGACTGTGCCTCCCAGTGCCATATGTCTGAACATTGTTAATGCCAGCTACTTGAAAACATAGCCAGTCCTGGCTCTTCTTTCTTGCTTTGAACCCAGTCTCCTTTTTTCTTTTCCTTGTTTCTTCCTGATCTCTTGGAATCCTTCTCGCTCTCCACTCACTTCTGCCCACTAACTCTTCAACTTTTACTTCCTTCTGATCTTTAAACAAGCTGAAATCTGGATTTCCCAAGTTTGTTTTGTTTTATCAATCATTCTTTTTGCCACAACTCCTCCTTCCTGCTCCATTCTTGACCACACTGCTTCTAAGAGTACTGAGAGAGCTCTTGAACTTCTGTTTTCTGCTGCCATCCAGACCTTCCTTTCCTTTCTCAATCATTTTAAAAAGTCTAGAGGGGTAGACTGAGAAAGACAGTCTGTTTATCCTAATTCACACTTGCTATACATGATAGCTCTGTGAAGCATTAGAGGGTATGAGAGTGCTGGTACCTTTCCAGACCAAAGGTAGAACACATCCAGAGCCAGCAATATAAACACCTGACTGTGCTCCTGAGCATTTATTGTCATCAGAATTGACTCTAGCATGTATGGCTGTAATGTTTATTTCCTTTTTTATTTTTTTTTAAATAACTGGGGATGTCACGTACATATATTGCTGCTCTTTTTGTCGCTGTTCTTGTTTGTTTATATATTAATTCTGTCTATACTAATTAATGTTTCTGGTGTCACGTCCTCTGACATAAAACAAATCTCCATAATGTTGTCTCTTTCCTTCAATATTCCCCATCTCTCCCTTGCAAAATATCCTAAACTTACACTGTGTTTTTTCTTACATTGTAGCTCCCCCACAGTTTGTGGTGAGACCACGAGACCAGATTGTAGCCCAGGGTCGAACAGTGACTTTTCCTTGTGAAACTAAAGGAAATCCCCAGCCAGCTGTTTTCTGGCAAAAAGAAGGAAGTCAGGTAAGCTGTAAGCACCCTATAAGTCTTTCAAACCTTTCGTAATAGTTATATTGTTAAATTTTAAGGAAAAATTTTTGCATTACCTTTCACGGATACTCTTAATCTTTCACAGGAGTTTGTATTTTTAAACTATCACTATTTATACTAAAATTTTTGTTGCCTTTTTTTTTGTAATATTGATATTATGGAGAGTACAAAGGCCATTTAAGTTGTTGAAACTTGGGCTAGGTGCTGTGCAGACGTACAGAAAGCAACAGTAAAGCCTTTTCATTCTGAAGCCCACAACAAACAGGTGGGTGAGACAGGCACAGCAGATAAAAAAAGGTATGACTCAATTTTTTACTAATCAGAGTCAGTAATTACGGTTCACAACCTGTCTAGACGTGATCAAGCAGATATGTATCTCGCAAGCTGATTTGCATTGGCGCATTCTCATGGAGCATACAGATACAGGGTTTGAACAGGCAGATGCTTTCTTAAGTAAAATTGTCTCAGGAATTTTCCAGATCTAGTTTTGTAAATATTTCCCCCATCTTTTTTGAAGGCATTTGAATTTGTGATGTAGCAATCAGCGTTGCCACCAGCCAATATTTGCTTCTATAGCTTAGTATTTGAACGTCACGTCATGACGTTTCTTTACTGCAGTTGCTGCACTGGCACGTTGTTACAGCAGAAGTCAGGCCTCCTCACCTTCAGTGTGCAGTTCATGCTAGTATGTTAAATTTGAACACTGCAAACTACGTGCTGTATTCTCTTTTGCACCTGAGAAAAGATTAAAAGGGGCAAATGGACACCCAGGGGCAGTGCCTTCTGCGGCTCCCTGCTGAACCCTGTCACGATGGCTACAGCCATCTGTGTATCTATGCAATATACCCTTCTCTTTTGGCAGGTTGGTCTTTTCAGAGCCCTGTGCTCCTTTTCGGGGAGTTAGCTCAAGTATCCACACTGCTGTGCAGTGCAGATGTACCTTTTGTCAGATCTGGAGGCACTGTGTGTACCAGCTCAGTTAAAACGTGAGATAAGAGCTGAACCACAGATCTCCCGCTCTGCCTCACCTGCTTCTCCTTCACCTTCTCAGGAGATCATAAAGCTGGTCCGAAATGACAGGACCAGGCTGACAGCGTTTTGTGCTCTGCTGTCTTTGTGGCTCACAAAGATACAACACTATTGCTACGTGAGCTTAAGCTTGTCTGAGTGTAAGCTTAACCTTCAATGTGTATCTCTCAGTGTACTATCTAGAGAAATTTAGATTTAGCCTCCATGGATCACACACCCTGGAAAAGCAAAGTGTTGTGAGTCTGACTAAGGTGGCAGTTGTTCCAAGGGGAAAGTAGAATAGTATGTTGAAATTCAAGTAGGAAGTACTGATGTGCTAGCAAACATTTCAAAACCCTTCCTTGTAGAGCATTTTAATAACATGGTAATGTTTATGTAAAGTGAGCTTATAGTGTCACACTTGAATCTAATAAAGTGGACATCCATCATGCTGTAATAAAGAGAAGAGCTTCTAATTAAAGTAGGACATCATTTGCAGGATTAAAGTCATTTAGCGTAATTGAAAAGTGTTAATACTCTATTTTATCCTCTTCCATTTCTATCACTTCAAGGGTAAAAACATTTTAAGGTGAAAACGCATCTTGTGTCTTTAATTGAATGTTATTACCTACTGATTGTACCATGTTGAAGCTGCTTAATTACAAACCTGGAAAATTAATTACCATATTGAGAAACAGATCCCCGAGGGGTTAGAATAGTCTTTTTTGGCAAATAAACGCAACATAAAAATTGATACCTACATGGTTTATAATCAAACCTTCAAACGCGGCTCAGTGTGATTTACAACACCCTCGTGTTAATCTCGATTGATCATCAGCGAAGTAACAAAGGTTAGGGTTGCCATCTCACTGGCCAGATTTTGCAGTGAGATGCCGTAAGAGAGGTGAATTTCCACATACTGTATATCATCCTACAAATGGAGGGTGGTATTTTTGCCAAATTACGTGGCTTTTCACCTTTGCATGCCCAGCTATAAATTGTTTCTTGTCTCTGCAGTGCTTGCTTCTGCTTTTACTTGGGGAACTGTTTGCAGCACCACTTTTAGTGTTCGAAGTAATGTTATGTAGTCTTGTTATCCCACTCTGGTAATTGTAGGGCACTTTTCATTGTGACTCCATTTCTCAATCCTGTGTTTTTGAGCACAACCAGCTGGAAGGGAGGGGAACTGTTCCCTCCTGAGTAATTTTTTGTGCCAGCCTGAGCATAAACAGCTGGCCCTTTGTACTTTTCCCCACTGTCCAACAGCTGCCCACCAGTGAAATGCACGAGGGCAGGGTGTGTGTAATCTTTAGACTCTGTGGATTAAATTCTTCCTGGAGATAAATTCAGTGGTACTGTATCGGGGGTGTCTCAGGTCCCACTTTTTGCAACCCAGCATCTGTGTCCAGATGAGCAACCCAACAGCTAATGAAAACCAGTGAAATTGTGAAAAGCATTTAAAAAAGAGATTTTAATGTAGTTTAGGACAAGTTATAGTTCATAGTTATCTGGTCTTTGAAGGGAGGAGTCGTCAGACTGGTGAACTCCTCCTGATGTGTGAAATATTTACTGGGACATGGTACCTTCCAGAACAGAGAGGCCCATGCTGAAGAGCAAAAGAAGAGCAGTCTCCCCTTTCTACTGCAGTGATAAAGAGGATTCTGGATTATTTTTCTCTTAAGAATTAGTAGCTCAACCCTTGCACTGTCTTTTACAATGTGTTTCTTCATACACTTTACATAATGACTGATAACTGGAGTCAAGATCAACATGTCAAAATTCTCCACTTTCTTGTAAAATTTTGAGAAGTTTTCACAATACCCTTATTCAGAAGGTATCTGTGCCAAGCAGAAGTTATTCTGAAAGTTTCCAGGCAGTTCAGAAAACAAGGCAATTATTTGAGACCCACTTAGTCCCAAAGCCTGAAATTACTTCAGAATTTTAACACTTTTTTCCTATTGGATCTGACATGTTTACTGGGTGCATATTGATTTTTGAGAAAAAAATATACTGTTATAAATTTCTTGAGCATTGCCATTGAAACAAGGCAAGGGAAAAGCCTAAGGTGACAAGTATGCTTGTAGGTTAATACAGTTATGAGGATACTTAGAGCATCCGATCTTATTTAAAGCATATCACTTTCCTTTTGCTACCAAAACCATAAAGGCATGAGTTTCACTTAAAAGCAGAAATTGTTTCTTATTTGAATTCTTATTTCTTTCTTAAGCAGTTTATTGCTTATCAGTTCCAAATCCTTTTTTGTAAACTGTTAAGCTCTGCAGAAAATTCATTTAATACCCTATTCTACACTTTGGGTTTCTATTTTTAGCCCATACAGACAAGCTTTAAAGTTAGTAGGGAGTCATCATTAGAAAGCACAGCAGAGCCACACAGAGCTGCAGTAATGACTGAAAGCTTATCACAGCGTGTTAACAGTGTTTTGGGGTATTCCTGCTGCAAACAACTGTATTTTTCATAGAGGCTTGTTGAGCTGACATAAAAGCCAGACCCTATTTTACTGGAATTACTTTTGTTTAATTATTGTTTAACTGTTCTCCTTTCTGCCTCATTGGGCAATGCTGCTGACCTTTCTCTTCCCATTGCTTTCCTTTTCTTGTTCTTATTTACTCACGAGAACTGTACCAGATGGTATAACTTTTTTCCTTCAAAACACAGCTCTCACTACTAAAACATTTTCAGTATTGATTCATCATTCAGTGGTTCAGTCCTTCATCGTATGCAATGACTACTACAGCCATTCCAGTTATTATTATTGACATCTCTCTTTTCTCCAATCCAGCCCAAAGGCAAAAGCTAATCTCCCTGTTTTGTGCTAACTGATGTCTCATCCTACATGAAATTATTTTTTCTCTCTGATGATTTCTACATCATGTTAATACCCTTTCTCTTCACCCTCAAGGCTCCATGATGCATTTCTCCTTTGGTGCACCTCAGTTTTAATATCCTTTTACTTCTCCTTTAAGCTCTCATGCCCTGCCAGCTTCTCCTACTTTATGACCTGGTCCCATCTTCCTCCCAGCTTTACTTCTGTGCCCCACTCTTACTTTCTCCCTTGCCCAGGACATATTCACAGCCAAACAATAGTACTATGGCTCCCTCGAGTCTCCAGGATTCAATTTTTCCTGATAGTTTTCCAATGTTCACTGTAGTGTTATGTCCTCCTGGTTTGATAGCCCAACTAAGTATATTATTACAATTACATTCAGAAAGAAGATGAATGTGTCACAAATATAAATCACTCAAGTGTGATTGTTGGGAAATGTCTCCTCGCCTACACCCCCAGAACACAGCACTGTGTGCTGTCAAAGGACTGTTTCTAATTTAAACTGCAAGTTGCCCAAGGCAGGGAAAGCCAGCTCTGTGTGTTCATAAAGTCTTACTTTTTCCTTCTGGTTTATTTATAGCACTTTTAAGGGGGGGAAAATCATCGTCTCTCTAGCTGAGGGAAAAGTGGTGCTTTTGTGTTTGCAACTGATGTTTGATGAATTGTCTTTGCAGAA
This sequence comes from Empidonax traillii, assembly GCF_003031625.1. Taxonomy (NCBI): domain Eukaryota; kingdom Metazoa; phylum Chordata; class Aves; order Passeriformes; family Tyrannidae; genus Empidonax; species Empidonax traillii. The sequence continues at coordinate 163,495 of NW_020956045.1, forward strand.
TCTGCTCTTCCCAAACCAGCCTCTCCAGCCCAACAGCAGATACTCTGTGTCACCGACCGGAGACCTCACCATTACCAACATCCAGCGGTCGGATGCAGGGTACTACATTTGTCAAGCACTGACGGTTGCTGGAAGCATTTTAGCAAAGGCTCAGCTGGAGGTTACTGATGGTGAGCTATTAGAAATTCCTGTTGTTTTTTTTTTTTTTTTTGTCCTGTCAAAAGTATTTTAAAAGCAGTGTAAATAAAGGCATATGAGATCACATAATTCATACAAGTAAGCAGACCATTTTCTGTAGGAAATAAAATGGAAAAGGATCTCGGTGCAATAGTCTGTGGAGTCAAAAAGGCATCAATGCCTTTTGCTTGCTTGCTTGCTGAAGGGTTCCTCAACAATGCAAACAAGGGGAAAACAAGCTGAAAATAGGGTTGGTGAGAAAGGAAGCTTGTTGGCTTGCTAGAGCTATGAGCAGACTGCAAGAAAACATTGCGGAGAATGAATAGGTTTGTGATTAAAGCAGTGAATTGGGGTGCAAAAAAATTAGTGCTGATTTCCAACAGTCTTCACTACTGTCTTACACAGGTAGTTTGGGAATGTCCTCAGCTCATTTAAATCAACATCATTGTTTGAAGGTAGTGGAGTACTGTTGGTTTAGAACAGCTACAACAGGTAGCCTTTTAGTCGCTCTGTGAATAAGCCACCTACCTCAGAGCTGTGTTCTGAGAATTTCCTTGCATGGTTAGGTGTGAAAAAAAGTCGTGAAAATACGTAGGTAGAGAAGAGTGTTCAGGAAAGGAAAAGCATCTGTCTTGATGCTTTCTGTTTCAAATTTTTGGGTTTGAAATTTATCCTGCCTCGAAGTTTACCTTACTCCATCTCCAAACATGAATCCTTTTCATATGTCAGGAATCCTGTTGATATCCCCCTTCATCCTGTTGTGGATAGAAGGCAGTTTGCATCCTTTAATGCTAGTGAGGAAAACAGAAGAATTCCTCTTATACCAGGAGATTGTGGCATTCCCCAGCATCATTATTCCTTATCTTAACTGACACATTAAATATCTCCTGACAGACTTTGATGAATTTTTGCCATTAAAACTGTTGTTATATGCAGAGGTCTACTTTTACTGTTCCCTTAGAGACCTGCCTGCACCATGAAAGTTTGAAAAGATGTCTAATTTTGAATAATCTGCCTTTTCACAAGAGCATATTCATCACAAGTGACAGGTAGAGAGGTTCAGGCTCAAGTTATAGAGGTTTGAGCATTAATTTGATGCCTTTTCTTTGTTTTCCAAAAGCTGCCTATATTTCTATGACAAGGGAAGATAATTTCTGCCCTATCCTTGCATCTCTTCAAGCACGTTGCTTTTCTATAGTTTCTGGAGACTAAAGGATTGGCTTTTCTCTGCGATCCCTTTAAGTCCTTTCTCTCACGGTCTATGACAAAATGATGCATTTTCATTCAATTCAAATTTAAATGTAGATTAAAAGGTAATTTAAAATTAATGGAAAGGCAGTATTTTTTAATATCTGTCCATAGTGCTGCCTGACTCAGGGCCATGGCTGTGATTGGAATAAATAGAACGCACAAACATTGGCTGAGAGGACATTGAGCTGTTAATGGTTGCACCTGCTGATGCTGTACAGATTTACAGCAACAGGCGCTGGGTGCATCAAATCAGGTTCAAGGACACTAGTGATGAGAAATTCTTCCTTTTGACAGGCAAGGCCTGTGGTCCTTCTTTATCTATTTCTTGTGGGGGGAAAAAAATTAATCCTAATTGATCTCTTTGCAATGTTTTGTTAGTTTATTAGCGGGATGTGTCCCTGCTAAAATGCAAACTCACCTACAGCTAGTTGTGATTAAAGGCAGTGTGCATTCCACATGGCCGGAGAAGGCATTAGCTGGAGGCTTTGCTGCTCAGAGAGTGCAAGGCCTGCGTTCTTCAAACGCTTTCCAGAACCCACTGTCAGCGTGATGGTTATGAAATGATACAAAATTGCTTTATAGAAATACCATTTCATCCCTGAGTCAAAGGGCGGGTGAGGTCAGAAGAAAAGTGCCAAGACGACATTGTGGAACTGAGATTATATAAATAAATGTGCCATTAGATCGTAGATATTTTTTTAATTGCTTTTAGTTAGGAAGTTACCCATAAATGTCGAAATAATCTGTTTTGGTTGATGTTGAGCAGAAGTTAAGGAAGCTAATGATTTTTTTCAGTAGGGAAATCTAATTTAATGGTTTTAAAAATATAATAAAAGATAAACACTGTGCATGTTAGCTATATACTTAAGCATTAGTGTTCTAGTTTTTGGCTGGTGATTTCAGTTTTACTTCATAGCCCAGAATTTTTCTGTTTGGTTAATGATTTAATAATAGTGGCGAGCCATCTTTTTCATTTTGAACACATTTTTGTTTGATCCAGAGTAATTTAGATCCAATTGCAGTTCCAATACAGAATGAAAACATGTCATGTGCAGAAAAACAAGTGCTTAATTATACCATATATAGCAGTGTTTCAGTTGTTACATTTTTGCACTTACAAGTCTTCACTGGAAATATTTTTAACTCAAGTGTTCACATGAGAAGAGATTACTAGCTGTGATGAAATGTGCTGAGTTGAGTGATAATTTTGCTGATTATGGACTGTGCTAAGAGCCTTCGGTGTATTTGAAATTCAAATCTTGTATTTTCTTGAAAGGCTATCATGTAATTCATCGCCTAACGCACATCTGGAGAAGCAAAATCATTTCAAAAATTGAACAATCTTAGCAATTCTTTCAAACTCAAGAAGTGAATGTGCAGCTCACACTCTTAAAATGATGGATCCTGCAAATAAACCAAATGCTTCCATCCTATGTCTGTGCTCAGCATAAAATGAATAATTTACAGCCAGTATTTAGTTACATAAATTTATTCATCATGCACAGAATATTTTGGAGAAGGTCTTCATTTCTCCTTAGTTAGTAATCATTAACAATTATTAATAATTATTAATAAAAAATGTAGCCAATGCATGTTCAGCTGTAGCATCAACCTACTTTGTCCAGTTTACCCAGCAGTTCCTGTTTTGAGTGAGTACTGGATTGGAAGGAAAAGATTAGCCTCACAACATGGATTTTTCTGACAACATGGGAATGAACTGGTTTAGGATATTAAATTAATTAAAAATACTGTGTTTCTGGGATTTTGAATTAAAACAAAAGGCATGATCTATAAGGATAATTCAGAACAGATTAAAAAAAGTAAGGGGAGGAGTTGGCAGCATACCTCAACAGCCTACTCTCCACTGATTTGGAACAGACACTTCAGGCATTTTACCCAAACTCTTTGCATTTTTTTTTTTTTATTTTTTATTTTTTTATTATTATAGGTCTGTTGAATACTCTGGGGTATCTCTTTCTCAAATCCTCTACTCGCAGTTTACTCACCTGCAAATCTGGCCACCGTGATTCTTAGCCCTCATCAAATGTATATTAAATATTTTATAGCAAATGTGATAGCCTCAAACAGGAGAGATTCAGAACAACTTCACAGACCCCGTGAAGCTCTTCTGCAAAACAAAAGACAGAAGGATTGGTCTCTGCTTTTCCAACCTAACCCTAACCCTCTCCTATCATACTAGTGTTCATCATGTGAATTTCATAACTTATGTTCGGTTTTCCCCGTTAATTCACCAGGAAAGGTTGTGAAATTCTGATTTTGGAAGTGACAAAGTAAAGACTTCATTTTGTCATTCTCTTATTTTAATTTCCTGTTGTAATTTAAGCACTTTCCACCCAAAGTTAAATATGATTTCAGTTGACCCAAATTTTCATTTTTGGGGAATAAATTGTAATTAATAAGTATAATTTGTTCTTTTCCTGTAATTTGCTCCAAATTTAAGACTCATTTTATCACAAAAAGAAATATTTTAATTTTTCAGTTACCAGAATATGTGAATATATGGATAGTGGCAAATAGTTTCAAAACCATTTTTTAAATTAAATAATTTTGAAATCATCCTCTGTTTTACCATGCAAATATATTTGTAGCCACAGAAAATGTTTCTGTGGAAAGGATGTAGAAGTTTTCTGCAAGAGAAAACTCTCCAAGTGAAAAAAATCCCCAAACTTAAAATGTTTTAAAAGCAACTAACAAACCCCATACCATTTATGGATATTTTCCATTATCTCTCTGTTCTTCGGAATGCTTAGGACATATGTTTTTAAACCTCTAAGTGAGTTTTGGATCCTTACTAATGTGGAGACCTATGTGGTAGGAACACAAGCACCTACACAGGTTTTACAGAAGATTTACAGGTCCTGGTGGTGAAGACAATACAGTCATTCACAGATCAGTGGAAACCCTAAGTGTTCATTTAACCTTTAGCCTTGGTGTCATGGAAACCTGTAGTGGTCTCTCACCCATGACACCCTTGAAAATGAAGATTCCTTCTGGCCAGGAGACTTTCAATTACACTATTGATCAGAGCTGTTTAAAGGATTATGAGCTCCTCATTTGTGCTGTAAAAAAACTAATTACATGCCAAAGAACAATATCTGTAATGCAGTAGGTTTTGAAAATACCCACATTGCTGCACATATGCAAAACAATCAGATGAAGCAAATAGCTGCAATAGAGTAGTTAGCAACTTAAATAGTAGTTTGTCCATTGAATTTTAGCTACCTAAAATACTGGGATTTCCTGTTTTACATTAAATCTAAAGGATAGCTTGCAGTTAAGTTTTCATCTGAATATACCTGTGCTGCAGGTATCCTTTCGAGAAGAGATCAATTTTTATTTCACCAGATGGCTGAACTGTGTAGTTATGAGGAACCTTAATGAGCTAAAAAATTTCATATTAATTTGAAAATGCATTACGTTTATTCCTTTCTTGTAATATAATGTTTTCTCTGAGTTCGGTGGGTGATATTTCAGAATTTCCAAAATAGTTTTCACATTCTGGTGTCAATAAATAGTCTGTATTGGCTTTCTATTTTCAGTTTCAATTTCAAAAAATGTGATGAACTCACACTCCAAGGTGTGATTCTGATAATAGTAATTATTCTGTCCTTTGTGAATCTTGTTAACAAAACAGGGTAGTCGTATTTTTGCAGCATTCAATTTTCAGAAACAATTATTTTAGGTATAAAATGTACCGCCAACATGTCCCTCATATTTTTTATTTATTAAGTAACATAATGAAAGCACTTTGGATCTGTTGAAGTTTCAGAGGTTTGCATCTCAAACAGCTCAAATACAACAGAAACCTTATTGCTTCCTAATAATTTCTTTTCACTTCATTGTTAGAGTCAAATGTTGTGTGTGGACTGTAATAAACAGATTCTTAACTAGAATAAATGATTCAAACTCAATTGACATCAGCAGAGGAAAGCTAACTTACACTAGTTTAGAAGATAATCCTGCCTGTTACAATATTTAATACCAATCACATAATTGTTTAGTTGTTCAAAGATTTAAAATAGCAGCAATGTGGCAGGTAAATATATAAAAATAAATACTCGGTTCTGTTATGCTGATTTTATGCAACAGTCAAAGCCTTGTTCACATTCAAGTATTTCACATTTCTTTTGTATAAACACATGCTTTAGAAACAAAAAGTCATGTTTTTCTGCTTAACAGATGGCTCAGAGTATTGGTTCAACAGCAGAATTATTTATGAAAAAATGGTCTTTCAAGAAAAGTGAACCTGAGCATTTTACCTCATCTTCAAGGTATCCCACCGGTCACGGAATGAGGTTTATACAAAGCCATGCACTCGCTTACTGGTTGCAGAGTCCTTTGAGCAGTATTTCAAGCTTGCAAATGTGAATTATCAGGGGAAGAAAGTAAGAGAGTTCATGGCTTTGAAAGGTGATGAAATGATTTGATAAGTAAGCTTTTAAATGGTGTGATTGAGTTTGAGCTTTTCTCCACTGGAAAGAGCGGCACAGTCATTTAGATCGCTCAGATTATGGAAATGTTTTGTATGACTGTGAGGTATTTTTGTGGATGAAAACTTACAAATTGAGCAGGACTGGGGGATGTGGTTGGTACCTACGCTGGAATAGTGTTAGTTTTTCACTTTGAACTCTTAACAGATTTTCTCTTCTAGGCCGTAAATTAGATAAGCAATTAAGCGCATTTTGATGTGACATCAAATGTGTGCTTTAAGTGCTTTCCTAAATTGGGAGAAATAAGTGATGCACTTCAACTCTTTTCTGAATCAAGGATTAATTTTCATCCTGTGTTAACCAAATGAGCCTGATGATCTTTGCTGACAGAAATTTACATGTCTAGGTGTTATCTCGCAATGGAGAAATAAAATCCTTACAAAAGTACTTTTCAAATATGCCAGCAAATTGTTAACGTGTATCTATGGGTCTTCTAGAAATAATGTCTTTAACCTCTTGGATGCTGACTTAAACCAGTCCCTTAGGGTTGGTGCTGTGTGAAGGAACGGAGCTCACTGGAGCAGAGGATCTTTAAAGGTGTGGATGTCGCTGTTTAGTCTTGACAGATAGGCCTCCACCCATCATCCTCCAGGGACCCATCAACCAGACACTGGCAGTGGATGGCACGGCTTTGCTCAAGTGCAAGGCCACGGGTGACCCCCTTCCTGTCATCAGCTGGTTGAAAGAAGGATTCACCTTCCTGGGCCGAGACCCTCGGACGTCCATACAGGACCAAGGGACGCTTCAGATTAAAGCGCTGCGGGTGAGTAACGGTGACAAAACAAGCGTGACAAGTTCTACACGGCTGGTTCAGACCTGCTGGTGTGTGCCTTGAGCAGCTCTGCCGCCTCCCCCTTGTCTTCAAAAGTAACTTGTCTTTTTTTGCCGTGCAATTCTCACCAACTCCAAACCCTATTTCATTCTCTGACACTGTGTAGGGAAGGGGCGGGGGGGAAAAAGAAGAACGAAACTGGTATCAGATATTTCTATGAGAATTCCCTAAAAACAGAACTGATGTTTAAAATCTTATGTATGTTTCAGTAAAACACATGAGTTGAGAATGGATAGAAATATAAAAGGACAGTCCTTCCTGTGTTTTCAGTTAGTCTAACCATGAAGCCATTGACCTCTCTGTTAAAACTTAGAGCAGTTCCTTGGCAACACGTGATCATAATTTTCCAGGGACTTGTGGTGTTAGCACGTGATCTGGAGTTCATCAGGGTTTGACCATGCACTTTCTCCATCAGTGAGTCTTGTCAGTCCTGAACTGGATGATTTATTCCAATGTTATGCTTGCTGGAAATATTCCACCAGGCTACAAATGGCAAAGGACAACTGGAACATGAAGTCAAATGCAGCAGGATTTCTATTAAAATAAATACCTATTGTAACATTTGCGTTTTGGCACATGATATTATAATATTCCAAATAGCATAATGTCCTATGTTGTTGATAAATATTGCATCACTAATCTTTTTTTTTTTTTTAGCTTTTAATTTTTCCCTGTTCAAAGATAAACGTTTAGTTGTTTGTGTGTATTTGGACAAGCGTGTATATGGAAAAATAGTAAGTTAAGTGTCCTTATTTGTCAAGAACTTAAAGACAATTTCAGGAAACGCTTAAACCGTCAGCAGAAATTTCTGCACTTGGCTTTTCCATCCAAAAAAATGTCAGTAAACGTAGCTACTGATGACAGGACATAAAGAGCAGTTTTGTTTTCTGATTCCATCTCATCAGTGATCGTAGATGAATTGTGAACTTTCCTGGACCAAAATGGAATTTATTAAAAAATTTATGCTAGCTTTCCTTGAGTAAACAATTTATCCTTCCTCCCTGGGCTGAAGGCAGGTTTAGGCCATGAAGGTTAATGCATTTTTCCTGTAGAGCTGGATTAAAGAGTGCGCTTGAATAGTCAAGATTCCCCAGTAGTGTTAGAAAGCAGCAATTAAAGGTGGAAGCTTAGTGATTTCAAACAAACTTCCAGGCACTGATGATGGGCTTCTGTGGAGTGTCCATGAGGCAGAAGCTCCTGGGATACCTGCCTGCATGCAGCTATGCAAACAATGAAATTGGTTCTGAATCGTGCCAGCGCATTAATCTCGCTGTCAGAGGCCCAAAGTCTGTAAACTGAAGGGCAAAAAAATTGCTTGCAAGGGGAGAAGAAAACAGTATTAGTAGTGAGTGTGGTTTTGAAAGGCATGAGGCTTTTATTGATCCTTAAGTGGCTCATTCACTAGTAACCAATTTTCCATAGAGGTTCAGGAAGGCATTTTTTATAAACCCCTCTTTAGCAGTGCACTCAGATTCAAGAACAAAAACTACACAGGACCTTAAACCCCAGATTTCTCCTGTCCCTTGCAACTTTTATGAGATTTAAATCTGGAATGTTTAACTTTTCTCTCAGGTCTACCTGAGCAAGGACTTGCACCACTTCCTAAGCAAAAAGTGGCCATGAAAATGTCCAAGTACACTTACATACCCAAGTTCAAAATAAATTAGTATTTGTTACCCACATGTCCTCAGCCTTCTGCATGAAGGTAGATTTAGATTAGATACCAGGAAGGTATTCTTTATTGTGAGAGTGGAGCAGGTTTCCTAGAGAAGTTATGGATTCCCCATCCCTGAAAGTGTTCAAGGCCAGGTTGGGTGGGACTTTGATCAGCTTTGGTTTGGTAGATGCTGTCCCTGCCTGTGGCAGAGGGGTTGGAAAGATGATTTTTAAGGTCACTTTTTAGCTGGCCTTTTTTTGCTATGTAGCTCTTTCTGTTACATCACAATCAAATTATTCATGAGCCTGCAGCAGTCCCAAGGGCCACAGTCATAAGGATGAACACAGAGATTTTTCTGATGAGCCAATCTTTCCAGTTGCTCTGAGGAAGACAACTGAAAACTCACAGAAGTCACTCGCTCAGTACCTATTCAGACAGCTCAGCACTTAGAGAAATCTCCCTTCTGCTCCACAGAAATGTACCACACCAGGTTTAGGCACCTCCATTAACTAAGGAGCAAAAGTGTTTATATTTTACTGAATAGCAAACATTTTTCCGTTCAGCTCCCCCATTGTTTTTTCCAAAGCACAAAAAAAAAAGAAGTATAAATAATTGAATTATCAACACGCTATGTCTGTATCTAATCCATCCACAGTCTGGAAGTCAGATAATTTGCCATAACTTGCAAGAAGCAGTGTATCTCCAGCTTGCTTTATGTGTTGAGTTTGCCTTCTGCAATTTACTCTGTCGTGTTCACCACATACTTCATTGAGTGTGCCATACACCATCTGTCACAGCAGCACACAAATGAAGTTGAGAACCATAGCCTTGAGAAATATTCCCTGTTACCTTGTAATGAAGAATTATATATTTAATAAAAGCTCAGAGGAAGCAAAATAAAACACTGCTTCAGAATGCTGTTAAGGCTCTCTCCTCTGGAAAAATCTCTCCTTTCAAGGGTGTTTCTCATTTCATTAGCAGCACCTCTATATTTTGAGTATCTGAGCCACTGTCAGAGGGGTTTCACTCTTGCTTGTATTTCATGGAGAAAAAAATCTCCTGAAATGTGAGTTAGGCTCCTTCAGACTTCCTTTCTCCTTTAAGAATTCCTCCTCTTAAGTTGTTTCCTCCACTAGGAATGGTACACTGCAGTCCCAGTGTATCTGAAGAAACTACCAACAAAATTCAAACATGACCAAGGTTAAAAATCAATTAAATTACATATCAACAAGTAGCCTAAAGAATATCTTGCTTGTTTGCCTTGACATTCTTCTTGAAGAGTGAAGTATGAGCACATGCACTACAGTGCTGATCTGCATTTAACAGAAAACCCATTACAATACCTTAAAGTCCAATAAAGCATTTTGGATGTAATTCTATTTCCATCAAGTCATCTGATGGTGAATATAATTCTTCTTCTTTATCACGAGAGTCAACACTCTCCCTCTTCTGCTTCTACCTCCAGATTACCATGCTTTATTCATAGTGGTAGGAGAGCTTCTCTGTATATTTTGTGCTTTGTAAAGTTACTGTTTCCCAACCATCTCTGTGGTCTTTGCTTGTTCCTGACTCAGAAATCTTTATTTTAAATTTAAATAGGGAATAGGAAAACATTTGGCAAATTTTCTAGTAGAACAATTTATACAGTGATGAGATTAATATTGACAATCAAATTCAAACCTTTTTCCCCAAATAAATTTAAAGTATTTGAGCTGACAGGGAATCACAATAGTTTTATACAGATGCATTTTTTTTGCTACTGAAAGGCCTTGCAAGCCTGAAATAAAATCCCATTTAAAACAGAAGAAAGGTAAGCATGGTATAGGATCTAATTTAATCTCGCTATTTGAAAATTGCTTGGTGGACTGTCTGTGTAGAGAGAACCACTCTTGAACATCAAAAGGATTTGTGTGGTGGCCTGTATAGAAATGACTTCATCTGTCATAAAAGTCTAAGATGATGTAACATCCTTTCTTGGCACTGGAGCCTGTAATTCTGGGTCATCACGGGATAATGAATGGTGAGATTTTGCCCTCTAAGAGGTTAATTGTTGTTATATTGTTACCTGATTTCACCTGCGTTTGTTGTAACCAATACAAACACTGGCACTGTCAAAAACATCCATTGTATAGCATTTACAGTACTAGTACCATTAACAATATGAAAATTAGAATCAGTGAAGTATTAGAAGCCAGTAATCTTATTATAGTTCTCTAAAAGTAAGCCACCATTAAATGATTGTTGGAAAATATCTGGTGCCCTCTAGTCTGATGTAAAATGTAGGCTAAGTCCTTCTTACCGAGAAACATTTAGAAAAAGAAAATTAGAGTAAACTCAGCTGGTTCCAAAAGGTTGTTAAAACTGCCCTTATGCCCCTTTTATCTCCAGCTGTCCGATACTGGGACTTACACTTGCGTGGCTACAAGTTCCAGTGGGGAGACGTCTTGGAGTGCTGTGCTGGAAGTGACAGGTAAGTGATGTCCAGGGCTGTTTCAGCTGGCACACAGTGAAAGTGTGGACCATAGCACAGGAGTCTGAGCCAAATAATCCGTTTTAGAACTTCTGGGATCAACATGGTATTGTTTTGGAGGAGAAGGTTCCGTTCTTTCACATGCCTTGCATATCATTCCTGTTATCTTCAAATGCCCATTGACATTGAAACAGTTTTTATGTTTGTCTCCAGTGACAGAGGGAAACTATAACTCTTCTAAACAGGAGTATTAATAAACTGTGCATTTATCCAGTAATTGACTTGACCAGCAAAACTATTATGCCTACACAGAGGCATTTCAAAGACCAAAGTGCTCTCTGTCAGTACTGGAGTTGATTTGGATACAGGAACTTTCTCAGCTTTCTAGAAACTAAGTTGTTGGTATTTTATGTAAATTTCAGTAAAGCTGGTGGGGTTTGTTTTGTTTTTTCTTTTTTATTTGTTTGTTTGGTTTTGTTATTATTTAATTTTCTTTTAAAAATATTTTTATATGACCTTTTGATTTTTGCTTTTTTTTTTTCAGTATGTACTTAAAGAACGATAGCTCTTCATCCAAAACCATGCAATTTTTGACTCAGTTCTTTGCAGATTAAGAATATTCATAATGATTTTTACAGATGTTTGCCATGTTTTTCCTTTTAATCTTCTACTTTGATCAAATTATATAACCAAGGATAAAGAATATTTGTTTTGTATTTGCCCTTCACAGAATCTGGTGGAGCAGCAGTCAGTAAAAATTATGATATAAATGACCTCCCTGGGCCACCATCCAAACCTCAGGTCACTGATGTCACTAAGAACAGTGTCACCCTGTCCTGGCAGCCAGGGACCCCTGGAAGCCTCCCAGCCACTGCATATATCATTGAGGCTTTTAGGTATGTGAATTATTCTACTTTTAAGCTCCTTTCTTTCTAATTTTGCTTAAACCCTGCTAACAGCTGTTCTGGTATTGTGGTGTTCTTTTGGACTCCACTCATATCATTAGAGGTTCATTAAATGACAACTCCTATAGCAGCCATTGATTCGTATTTTTAAATTGATTTTTTTTTAATTGATCACTATTTTAAAAAGTGATTAATTGGAGAAGCATCTGACAATTTCTATGGGAATATAACAACAATGCACTCATTATTTGTTACTTAACTTTGATGGTCAGTGAGAGTCTTCTGTGGGAATGCTGCAGGTTATTGAATTAGTACAAATTATATGAAAATAAGTGGGTAGTTCTGAAACTTCTCTGCTTACTTTAATTCCTGCTCTTGTTAAAGCAGTACCTATTAAAGAGTCAAATCACTTTAAATTTCTGTTTCTTACTGTTTAAGATAGATGAAAACTTTTAAGTGAAAAGGCTGGTGTTGATAATTTAGGATTTCATCCTGCAGCCTGAGGCTGAAGAGGCTCCAGCTGCTCCCTCCCACACAGCAGCAATTACTGTGTGGTACAGAAGAATTCCTGGGCTCCGATTCAGCAAGTTTGGTTAAGCATGGGCCATACCTCTGCAATGGATCTGCAGGGCACATTTCTGCTTAAAAATCCACAACGTTCTTAAATGTTTTCCCTAATCGAGATATTCAACAAACGACAAATATTTCAGTTCGTCTTTTAATTAAAAGTCACGCAAGTCAAAATCACATGCATGCAAATTTTAGCTAAAATGCTTCATTCTGCTCTGTTAATATGTAAAGAACATTATTGTGCCTGCAGTTAGTTGGTTTTGTTCTAGAACTTACTCTTTATGCGCTGCATGAATGAAGAAATTGAAACAACATAGAACTCATAGCTTTCCATTTTCTTTTTCCTCTTAATATATTTAAAGATTTTTTTCAATACTTTATACAACAAAGCACAATAACATAAATTTTTCACTTTAAAGTCTTGTGATGTTTCCCCCTAGATAAGCTTTAATGGCATCCCATCAATAATTTTAACAAAAGCCAGACATTTTCACTAAAAGCTGTTTTTACAATCACATTTGAAATCTTTTCATATGGTGGATTTTAATCTAATTATAATAATGTTGAATTGAAAATGTAGTGACAAAAAAAAATCATATACTTTCCTTCCTTAAAAGCAAGGGTTTTGATTTTTTTTTTAAACTTTTATGATTTTAATTCAAGGAGACTACTTTTCTTCCAATGACAATTTATTGACATCGTTTACTTAGCAGTATAAAAAATAATTCTTTTAACAGAATTTTCCTTTTAAAGGCTTATGTTCAAAAGTAGCCTGTTTATCATTCAAATTTACTTTACAGCTCTCCACACTTTCCTTTTGCAGGCATTTATTTTAAAGAAACAGCAAAAAGTTTTACTTCTGTTGCAATGAAAAATGCTTTTGAGAGCTGTGTTATTTTTTTTATCCCATCTCAACGAGTTAGCTGAAACAAGTGTTTTTAATTTTACCCCGCTTTTACTAATCTTTCCTGTGCTTAGACTTTATCTTGGGTTACAAAATAGGTGTTTCGCTCCTTTATTTTTCTCTTGCGTTAGTGTATGATCTTCAACCCTCTTCTCATTGCAGTCAGTCTGTGAGCAACAGTTGGCAGACAGTGGCAAACCACGTGAAGAGCACCCTGTACACTGTGAGGGGCCTGCGCCCCAACACCATCTACCTGTTCATGGTGAGAGCCATCAACTCACAGGGCCTGAGTGATCCCAGCCCTATGTCAGATCCTGTCAGAACACAAGGTAAGGGTGGTATTAAGGCCTCTGTGCTTGAGCTAAAATAAAAAGAAAGATCTGAGAGTTGGCCAGTGGGTCAGTCTGGGCTTTAGCACCCTGACTGAAGGAACAGTGTATTGAGATTAACCAATGAAGGTAAAAATAGTCCAATGTTTGCTGTACCAGTCTGGAGTTTAGGAGAGAGAGTTTCCTTTTTTAATCCTTCCTGCAGCATAGACCTTTTGATTTGCAATTCACTTACACTCGTTGTGCTCCTGGTTTTTATTAAAAGTAATTTGAGTTACCCAAGCTTTTCTGAGAACTTCTCTGAATTCCATGCTCTCCTCAGTATCTCTTCTCTCCATGTCCTTACTTCCTCTCCATCATTATAATAGGGATATACTGTAGTAACAGGTGCTTATGACAGGCAGACATTGTATTTAGTGCTAGTTTTAATCAAAAGAATGGCACAAAATATCTGTAGTGTGTTGATTGATCCAATCCAACGTTTAGGCGGACAATTCATGTAAATTAAGGCATCTGCATGCTAAGAATGTATAAAAGTTATTCTGAGAAAAGTGCATTCTATTTATATATCTACATTTCTGAACTCTTTATATTAATCCACTGCATAAACCAAAAGGGAAGGCTGAAGTGAAATCCCTCATTTATGGAGTGGTGATAGGACTGATAGCTGTGATCCTCCATTGCTATTGAATCACCTATTGAATTCTGTTCGCATTGCATCAAGTTCTAACTGCACGTAACTTCCACAGACAAATTTCCCTGCACGGCATGGATGTGGTTTTTTTTGGCTTTGACAAGACATTGCTGGACTAATTAATTCAAGAGTGTAGTTCTGTCTTATGCAGGCTGTAATACAGGAATTAATAACTCTTAGGAGTCGTAATTTTTTGAGTCCAAAGCAATAGCTCGTCTCATAGTTAATTTAAAATGAGATCCTCTCTTTGTGTTTGTGTGTGGAGAGAGCATCCAGCTTGTGTAAGTGGTTTCTGTACTTCACTGGTCCTAGGTGGAAAGAGATAAACAAAAGTAGGGTAGTATTTCTTAATCACATAACCATCAGATCCAGCCTCTCTCATCCCAGCCTAGTCCTGAATAAATCTGTCCTTAATCGTTAGACACTCAAAATAGTAATTCTGGCTGGAAAAGAAGAAACAGAGCTGCTTTCTGAAAAGCTAGAGGAGTGAGTTGTGCAGGGATTTTGTGGCTTGACTATCCACAGAGCATCACAAGTTCTCTTCTTTATTAGTCTCCCATTATTATAGGGTGACTCATGCTTTTCATTGCAACAGCCTTTTAGTCTGCATAACTTATCACCTAGCTGAAAAAAAACAACTTTGTTTGGCATTTGAGTGTCAAGTATAGACTTTTTACCTGACATACTGACAAGCAATTTGATTTCAGTAAAAACATGTCTTTTAATTAGCTACAGCATGTGTTGCAGCTTCCATTTCCAGAAGCTGTTCAGCAGTCAAGCACACTGAGACATGTACAGGATTTATAGCTGCTTTGCAAGCCTGCAGTTTAATAGAATTAAATCATAAAATCAATTGAAAATTAACATAATGTTTTGATGTGATTTCTAATTATGCCTGAATTCAATTCAGGCTCACAGAAGAAGCTGACACACAGCAGAAAGCCTATTCACAGTGGCCATGGAGAAACAACAAAGCAGCTATAGCAGTGCTATATAATAATTTGCAACAGGTGTCTCTGGTAGCTTTAATAGCTGAGCATTTAATGTCCTGGTTTTTGAAGTATAGCAAATACAAGTAATAAGATTTTATGTATATTTTCACCAAGGGACTACAAGTAGATGATCAGGTACTTTCAATAGGTTTACCTTATATGACTTACAATAAAAAAGGACAGAGAAATCATAATTACTCTTAAGAAAGGAGTTGATTTCTTGTTGGATTATTAATAGATCAAACCACATATTAAAAAAAGAAACTATATATAATCCTATCCCTGAAATTTAAATTATTACAAACCAATAGTAAATCCCCTGGAAGCTGATAAAAGAGAGGTTATAAAAACCATCTAACCAATTAGGTTTTAGAACCCTCTCAATGGTGACCAGAATAGAGCTTCTTGAACCAGTTTTGCTTGAGTCATGATTTTATTATTCCAATACTTGATGATACTCATTTTTCACTGTTATGACTTCGTGTTATTCCCTCCTGGAAATATGTCCCAATAAAATGAGGAAATGCCATTCATACAAACATACTATGTAGAAATGTCCTTTCCTCTGAGGGAATACATGTACTTTGCTGGTTGTATACCACAGAGTAATTTAACTTGAAAAGTAGCCGTGTAGGTATTTTGGAGCAGGGCTCATAGCTTTTTGTGGATAGCAGCATAAATTATCACCCCACAGACCAGTCGGAGTTGCTGTCAGTTGCAGATTCATTTTATATCTCTCCATTTCTTGGTTTCTTTGAATAGACATAATTTGCTAGACAAGCTCCTTGACTGACATCCATATTTGTATTATATTCCTTTGGAGATCCTTGGAGCCATTGTGAATTGAATATCAATAGAAGCCTGTGGCAATATTGTTTACTGGTGACTCAGAACCTGTAACAATCCAGAATTAAGAGCCCGAAATATTGATCATCAAGAACTCCTTTCTGTCAAAATCTGGAGTCATGTGATTCAAATTCAGTTGTTATATTTAAATGTTTTATCTTTAAGACCTCTATTCCTTCTTTTTAATAGTATTTGGAAGATCAAAAGAAGTCACATAATGCCTGCCCCCATATCTAAGTCCATCAGAGTGGGAAAAAGTTTTATGTATATATTCTCTTCACAAGGACATGATGTTAATCCAGAAAGTGAATCCCAAGGGAAAACCCAGCAGAATTCACAGATGCCTAGACAGGCATGACCATAATTTATCAGGCCCTTTTGAATATAATCTGTGCTTGTGTTCCAGATCCCCTCTTCTGGAAAAACTACAAGCAAATTCCAGCTGAAATAATCAGTGTATGTGTTTCTAGTAAGCGTTGTGCAATCCACATAGACAGCTGACAGAGTAAGGGCTTCTGTAACTATTGACAAAGAGTGGTGGTGTAAGATCCTTGAAGGAACCATTGGAGGGATCCAGATTTCACTGGCTCTAAAGAGAGTACCTGAATTTCTGTCTAAGCTGGAGGGAAAGGACGTGCTACAGTTGGGTGATAACTGTATCCCAGCATTCTCCTTTTGGTGAAGTGTGGAAAAGGCACATTGCCCACCTCCTTCACCGTTTTCTGACATACATTCTGCTTGCAGTTTAGCAAAGGTGATAAAAACCTTCATTCAATTTAACACAACAACCCAAATATGATCTCTAAGGACTTGGACCACAAGAGGTGCTGGAGCTGGAATCACATTTTTGTATATCGAGTTACCAAATACCTTCAGATTTTAACTAGAAGAAACAATTTCCCCACACACTTTGAAGGGCACGTAATCTTGAAAAGAAAGGTTTTGTGGTAAAGTGGGGTTTTTGACCTTTTATTAGATCAAAATCAGTTCGGCTTCCTAAATTAATTCTTTTGCTTTTTTCATATTTGCACTAGATTTCATTATCTATGCCTGTAAAGGGAAAATTTGCTTTGCAGAGGAAAATGTTATTTTTGGTGTTTGGTTTCTTGTGTGCATGGCATGTGGGGAGGGGAAGCTTAGTGACAGTTTAGAAACATATAATGACTTAATGTCATGGATGGTCTAAGAAATTTTAAAAAGCAAAACCCAAACAACGAAACCTGTTCATTTTCTTAAATTATACTAACCAGTTTGGTCCCAGGCATCTAGGCAGCATTATTATTATCTGAGTAT
This sequence comes from Empidonax traillii, assembly GCF_003031625.1. Classification (NCBI taxonomy): domain Eukaryota; kingdom Metazoa; phylum Chordata; class Aves; order Passeriformes; family Tyrannidae; genus Empidonax; species Empidonax traillii. Next base: position 180,926 of record NW_020956045.1, read on the forward strand.
TTTGGAACTGGTGAACATTGCATCTCTTGCATTGCTTATTGGAGCAGAGAAAACTTTGCCATCTAGTCTGAATACTCATTTGAAGATATTTATATTTCATTATTTCCTAAGTGGCTAAGGGTGAATGGCTTGGTGAATTACTTTATATTCTTTGGAGTTCGTATTTAAACCTTAGTGTTGTATTGTTTTAAAAACAGTACCATGAAGGATGTTTAAATCAGGTCATTAATCTATTCTGTAATTTTTGTTGATGCCATAAATAGCTCTTCTCATTAAAATAACGTTTTCATGTGTGTGCCTGGCAGATATCAGCCCACCAGCACAAGGTGTGGATCACAGGCAAGTCCAGAAAGAACTGGGAGACGTCATTGTACGGCTGCACAATCCTGTTGTGCTGACCCCCACGACAGTTCAAGTCACCTGGACGGTGAGGCCTCTGCTATTTCCCTAACAGTGCTTTCAGTTTGCCTCTTTTGCCTATTATTACTTCAGTCTTTTACAACCCAGAAAAACTCCATTCTTCACCCTAGCGTGAGTGCTCTGACAAAATAACATTCTACAGGTGTGTGTATATATATATATATATATATATATATATTCACACACATACATATATATAAGTTAATGAAATAGTCTTTTTAATTTTCTCTTTCAGGACAGGCAGGTTCAATGTCTTCAGTCTGTGAGCTGGCTGTCTGGCTAGAAAAATATGATAAAAATGAATGTGCTTAACACCATAATCTAGAGGATAGATGATCTGTGGATTCATTACTGTGCATCTCAAAAAATAATCAAAGTTAAATATCAACACAAAATTGCCGTATGAAAAAGCACTTTGCACTTCAAGGCATAGAGACCTCTGACAATACCCTATTATTTAGTGACCCAAAAATGAAAAAAATAACTTTATTATAGGGCATTTTTAGTGAAGTCTGAAGCACATGGTGCTAATGCCTGGTCCACTGTTTAGCATCTGGTTTTCTAGCATAAGCCTTACCCACAATCTGAACATCCTTTCATTATAGAAGACCAGAGTCTTTTTGGCAGTACTTAACAACATTTCTATTTGAGGGGTCAAACTACTGGGTAGAATTTCTGATATAGTGCTTTGGCTTTCAAAATGCTGTGCCTCCCTTCCTGAGGCTTGAAGGAAAGGGTTTGTAACAGAAGGAGGAGAGAGTTCCCAGGCCATTGCACACCAGAAAGAGGACATTGCTCCTGGGGCATCTGCCCCAGAGGATGAAGATCCACAAGGGGAAGAATAAGAGAAATATTACTGCCCTGCACATCACTGAAACTGTTGTTTTATGTAGGGTGAATTCTGCTAAAGGGATATTTACAATACTCAGGGGTTTTCTTCCACATGTCATGTTGCTAAGAGGTTAATGTGCACAGAGGATTACACAACAGGAGATAAGAAGTGTGGTGATAGATGGTGTATTATAAGGATTACTGTTGTTTTTGCACAACTCAGCCATATTTATGGGGGCTTCTGCACCATCCTTGTTCTGACAGATTTCCGTGGTCAGGGTACAGATTAGAATAAAGAGAGAAACCCACAAATGTGTCTCTCTCAGAAGATTATTTAGAGTACGTGTCACTGCATTTTTCCTTTGATGATGTCAGTATGCAGCTTGCCTTTCTAAAAACATTCTGTTTCATCTACATACCTCCAGGACAGGCTGACTAACCTTTGCAGCAAACCCTTTTGCCCAAGCAGATGGATCAGTAGTTTAGAAACTCTGGATGTTAGCAGTCAGTAATTGAAAACTTGGATCACATCCATGTGGTGCTCCTTCAAGCCCTTTCTTGGATGTGGCAGCTATCAGAAATACAGTTTCATAGGCTGGCCCTTGCTTTAGCATATGCTACAGAAGGAACCTTCAGTATAAACAGAATTCAGTTTTATACCATGTAAACAATGCCATTATATTATAATGAAATAGATATAGATATAGATATTTATGTGTACGTGTATATGGGGATATATATATATATTTCCCCTGAAAAGAGTCTCTTAGCGTCCCTACTGAACAAGTAATGAGTGAAGAAAACATGGTAAGGTAAAGGTAAATTGTTGGGAATGCTCTGGATATCAGCTTATTGGGAAGGTCCTCAAAGCAGTGACCCAATGCCACCTGACAAGCTCACAGGCCTCTGCAGAGGCATTTTGGAATTGCCCATGGGAAGACACACACAAAGAAAGATCTCTGAAGCAGCTAATTAGAAACTACCCAGCAACCAGAACAAAACCAATTAATTAACCATAGTCTCTAGGAAAAAAAAAACCAACACTCTGTCCAGAGAATAAAGACCACACTATTAATATAAAATGGTTAGATAGTGTAGCTATCATACAAAGGAACAGAAGTGCCATGAGAGTCATAAGACTCTTTGTGTTGACTTTCTGCAATTCAGAGAATGAATGCCAAGGAATGTCCTGGGTTAGTGAATTTCTGGCATCCTGACTCACAGCAAATTAACACCACTTTCTTCCTCCTTTGTGAGATTGTTTTGGGTTTGCTTTCTCTTTATTTTTTTTCCAAATTTGAGTTTAAAATTTCCAAAATCATTTCCTACTAATGTGTTGCAATTTTAAAATATGCACAGGCATATACACACATATTTTATCTGTTTTAAAGGAAGGTCAGACTTACAAAGTGAGTGTCAAAGAAAAAAAAAAAGGAGACGAATGTCAGAAGTTAGGTTTTCAGTGTCACTTAAATGTATTCCTCTTGTGCATAGGTATTAAAATATAGCTGTAATTATCTGGTCACATAGAGGATCTCTTCTTCGTGGAGCTATTCAATATTTCTTTTTATCTTCTTTATTCACTGTGTGGTGCCAGGTCTTATTAAATTCATTCTATTGAAACGTTTCATTGAATAAAAAATTATTAGTTTGTCTCACATGCTTGCTTATCTGTCATGCTCTCAACCGTAACATTTGGGTGCTTCACAAATAATACTGAGTTTAACATCACAATGGTAAAAATGTGTCATTATCCTAACTTTACACAGGGAGAGGTGAGGTGCAGAGGTAGTTGTTGATGAGGCTTGTGGAGTCAGACATGCCCACTGTTATCAAATGGTTAATTGCAAGCCCTGGATGTGAATTATTTTTACTTTTATCAAAACATTTTGCATTGCAAGAGCATATGGTGTACTCCAAGCTTTTTTTTTTTAGCTGCCCTCAGCTATGGTTCAGCACTTGTAGCCTCAGTGGGCATTAAACCGAAAGTTTCTTGAGTGACCAGATATGAAATGTTTCCCACATTAGAAAGAAGCCCTGTGGCACAAGCAGGAATAAAAATACATTCTTCAATATGACAAAAGAATTGTTGCTTTGAAATACTGACTGCCTTCTAGGAGGCTACCAGGCAGAGGGATAATTTATTTTCATCTGTCTTTTAATTTGATGTAGATCTTAAATGAATGTACTTCACTGGAAGCTTCAGGAGTCGAGTCCATTAGACTGTCTTCCAGTGTCTCATCCCTTTTTGCCTTGTTCCTGTAGGACAGATGAATGCTAGTGCAGTTTGAATTTCCAGAGAGTATTGTGAGCCCATGCTAGTGAGTTCAGCACAGCATGCAGGCTTTTTCTGCCCAGGTGGAGAATTGCTGTGGGTATTGCTGTGGGAGCAGAGTATTTCTTAGAGTATTTTGGGGTAGAAATTTTCCGTATTAGAGAGCATGATCCAAAATGTCTTTAGGGTGCAAATTAGCATGTTTGCCTGGGAGGAGCTTATATTTGTAGCATAATCTGCATTATTAGTTGGTTTTTAACAACCTAATAGCCATTGAACCTGTCTTGTGTTCTGCTGGGGCACGTGCAGATTTGAACATCCGGGGAAAATGAGTTTCTATTCTGCATAAATGGGTTTTTAGGTACCTCCTTCACTGTGTACTCATCATAAAAGGGGGTGAGAAAGAGCACACAGGACCAATTATACTTGTAGGTCGCTTTAAGGATTAGGTTAGTGATGAGCAGCAACTACCCATAAGTTCTTTCTTCTGCCTTTTAAGGAGCATTTGCATTTTCTGCTTCCTTTCCTTTGAGGGAGAAAGTGTGTCTTTAGATCAGCAGCTCTTGCAGATCTTTTGAGTTGGTATCACTGCTGCTTGTACAAATTCAAGAGTAGTTAAGTGTCACAGGAAGAGCAGAAATATTATCTGATCCAAATATATCAATGCAGAGAGTTCCTGCAATCACTGAAGGAATGCTGAGCACTTTGTACAAGTGACAACCACTTACCAAAAAGAAAAAAAAAAGAGAGAGAGAAATGAGAATACCTAGAAAGTATTTCACTCTTTCATCAAGTTACAGTGCATGTTTCTGCAACTCTGCCTACGTGTGATCATGTACCAAACTTACAGAGTTGTTTAATGCTTAGCATAGTTGAAATAATTTCTTAATTGCTAAGCATATAAGGATGTTTTTAGTGGCCTGCTGTGACACATAACTGACAGCAAACTGTTAAGTCACAGGCTTTGTATGTGCAAGTATATAGACATATACAGATGTGTATGCATATATACATGTACAAATGTATATGTGTGTATATATATGTGAAATATACCTGTCCTGTACCTCACAAATGTCTATGGTCAGTCCGTGTAATTATCCAAGAGTAATTTTTTACTATTTTGAAATCTCCAAACCAACAAAAAAAAAAAAAAAAAAAATCCACCTTTCTCAATAAGTGAATTAAGTGTAATTTGCCAAGATTTTGACCTTAAAGAAGGCCCTGTTCATTCAGGCTGACTGGGCATGAGATAGAGCTCTGTATCCTCTCATTGATTCTGAATGCAACTGGATGTTTATGGAAAACATTAAAAATGCATAGTATTTTCTCTTGGCAGTACCCTCCCTAAACATAAACAATGGAATGAACTCACTGTCAATAATGTGAAATTCGGGCAGATCACTCAGCCCAGCTGTAATCAAACTTCTGACTGAAAGCTCTGTGAAAATTGTGTGAGCCCCAAATCAAGCTAGTTTGTAGCACCCATAAACATGTCAGCCTTTTCATAGTCCTTGTATTTTTTAGTCTTTCAGGTTAGGAACTTAGAAGTCTGGGAGGAAAAGATGTGTATGTACTACTTATGTATTCCCATACACACCCATATATATTCCCATATGTACACAAATAGATACAAAAACGTAATGCAATCAAAATTGTTACACTATAGGCATACTTTAGGGGTCCAGTTCTTCTCACTGAGTTGGTGGAAGCATTTGTGTTTGTGCTTTATAAAACACTTTCCCTTCTGTTTTGTAGCAACACAGTGTTCAGCCTCGTCCACTCTGAATTTTCAGTTGTTCTCCACTAGGCAGCAGTCAGTAGAGCTGGAACATACAGCAAAGAAAAGCTGGAAAGTTCTAAGAAAGTTATGCCACTTTTCTCTGTGGCTTCTAACTCAGAAGTTAGGCAAGTGTGATTATTAAACATCATAGCATTATATTGTAATTTAGGTTAAGAATCTGTATTGCAAAGTTCACAAAAGTGTTATTTTTGCTGAGTTTTGGGGTAAACGCAAGGTTCATAGAAGTCTTTGTGTCCGTAAAACATTTAGTTAATCAAAGTCAAACATGGATAAAAACAATTTACTCTGATTTACAGACTCCCTTCATCTGGAAACAGCTGCTTAATGTTCTTCTTAAAAACACAGCTTGATTCTTTCGGTATTAACAAGCTATTATTGTGAGTTATATCCCTCTTTCAGTGCATAAATTCACTTAAAGTGAACGTAGAGAAGTTTATAAAATGCAAGCTTAATGTTGTTGTAACATATGTTGCAAGGTTTTTAACAGTGACAGTTTTGATGAAAGACATTTCTGCCTTGCTTTCATAAATAAAGCTTTCCTCTTGCTTGCCCTGCTTTTTAATGTCTAAGAGTCTGTGTCCCCTCTGAAAGCCTCAATAAACTGTAACAAGATTATAGGAGAAGCGTAATAGGCTGTGGTTTGTGTTTTCAGCCTTAAATTCGTTTATTCATAAGAGAAGGCAAACAAATGTATCTCTAATTTTGGAATATCTTTGAGCTAACAAATTGACAGGAACATAACAGATATCCTACTTGTTGAATCTTGGTTATAACCCAGAGATTTACCGAACACCTAACTGTATGGTCTTGTTTGTGCTGCACTTTTCTTTGCTCTTTATTTGATGGCTATAGAAGCAGCTGGATTTGGTTTAGGTTTATACATCAGATTGTTTTGACTGGTTTTTACAGGCAAAATTAATCCAAGCATCATAATAGCTAAAATCACTGGGGTTTGCCTTCTTTGTTTTTCCTGCAAGATAAAACACATACAAAGTTTTTCTTCAAATAAAAATCCTATTTATATTTATGATAGGTTAAAATTATTAAACTTCTAGGCATGGTCCAATCTTGAATTCTGCTTGCCTAGCAACAAATAAAATATAAACCAAAACCAACATTCCGTCTCCATCTGATGGCCTGAAAGCATCACAGCCTCAGGATGCAAAGAGACTGCTCAGACTGTGAAGGCAAGAAACAGCACATGTCTTTGGAAGTTGTTTTCCCTGCATCTGTCTTATGTTTATTTTATTTTCCTGTGCATCCCATGAGCTGTGAGCCAAGTAATGGACTAACTGTAAGCATGCAGGGTATCTTCAAAGACTTGTCCTTTTCTGAAAAGAATTTGTTTTTCTTTTCTTCTCCTAGTTCAGCACATCAGTAGCCAAGACGTGCTTAGTAAGTTTACATGCAGCAAGCCTTATGCCAAAGTTTTCTTTTCATGATTTGTTGCAGGGGTGGGGCCTTGTTTTATGATTTTAGGTGGTATTTGCCATGATATACAGAGCTGGAGAAAGCAAAACAGAAAGAAATCTTCTATAACAAGTAATGTGAGACAAATGTTCTTTACAGGCAATTAATCAAGAGTGACTTACGAGAAGGCAGTTTGATTATTAAATTCAGCATGAATGTTAATTTTCTCTTTTTGACGAGGACAAAAGTATCCTAGGCGAACGTTTTGCTTTCTTTTTATACAGGTTGTTTCTTTTTTCATTTCCATTTGTTTATTGCTATGTTATGTAATGTCGTTTCCAGGTTGACCGGCAGTCCCAGTTTATTCAGGGCTACAGAGTGATGTACCGCCAAACGTCTGGCCTGCCTTCCCCAGCTGTGTGGCAGAATTTGGAGGTCAAAGTCCCCACTGAGCGCAGCGCTGTCCTTGTCAGCCTGAAAAAGGGGGTCACTTACGAAATTAAGGTTCGCCCTTATTTCAATGAGTTCCAAGGAATGGACAGCGAATCAAAGTCCGCTCGTACCACAGAGGAAGGTTAGTAAAAGGGTCAGAAAAGCAACAGGCTTCTGTAGCTACCACTGGGGGTGAGGAGAAGAGTGACCATTTTGGTTATGGTGTCTATGCATTTCTTCCGCTCTATTTCCTCCACGTGATATCTGTGTGTTAGATACACAGGTGATGTAAGAATTTGACATAATGTTCAGTTTTGTGCTTTAAGTGTTCCTCAAGAAAGCACTGGGCCAGTCTTCTATTCTTTTAGTTGATACATACTTCTAATGCACTGGTGGCTTCCAAAAAGTGTTTGCTGCAGCCGTTCTTTTATAACCACTGCTGCTGCAATAAAAGGCTTTGATCTGCACTTTGAAAAAAAAAATGAAAGCTTCCGCAGATGAGCGTTTGATATTGAGCACATCTTTCACAATGGGTAATAATGCAGATGAACAGTTGACTGGGAAACGAGGAGTAGAGAAGGACACATATTTAACTGGTCTGAAGGAACTCCAATCTCAAAGGGATGCCACTTCAATGTTTCTGTTAGCACACTGTTTGTGAAACTGCAGCGTCCAGTCCTTTGGAGGATTTCCTTAAGCACCTTTCAAGCCTCTCTGAAACAGGCAGAGTTCAGACATAGTAAACAGTTTATACTACTGAGTTGTTCAGGCTTTCATATCTATGGAATATAGCCTGATGCATAGTTTTGCTAAAGCATATGCACTCCTAGGCTGCTGGTTTTGACTTGAAAAGTAAAGGGAGTGAGATGAGATATAAGTAATTTTAATAATTTTCTCTTAGAAACCTGTCTTTCTACCTCTCTAATGCAGCCTTTGCCTGGAGAATCTCTCCTGTAAATGCAAGATCGTCACAACAATGAGAATTTATTTCTGTTTCACTGATTTTTTTCTTTTTTTTTTTTTTTTTCCAAAACAAGGTAAAGAATTACTGGTTCAATAAGCTTCAAAATGTTCATATGGTTTCACAGGGTTCTAGGTGCACTCTTTCCTTCTATTGAAGATGCATCTTAATCATTTACAGTAGTCTCCCGAGGTTTAGTGTTGATTGTCAAGTAGTCTTTAATTCTAGAACAGACTTGCTTTTACTCACTTTTCCTCCTTGATTTTTTATGATTATTGTCCAACATGTAAGTGATCCTGAAGATAACTTGGTTGGAGTTTGCACTTTATGGATGAAGAAATTCACTGTCCTGAAACACGTAGAAGAGTGTGTAGGAAGGCATTGTCCAAGTCTCATTTGGAATTTGAGAGTTTATGATTCAGTTCTTTGTTCAAACAGTAAAGCCTAATTCAGTTGGTAAAGAATATCTTTGCATTCTAGAGGTGAAATTGCTTTCCTAGAGTTAAAATGTAGGATTTTGTCCTCTCACTAACAGATTTTCTTCTTGCATAATTTCAGTTGATTTTTGGTGTTTATTTAGCTTCATCTAACTGTCTCTTGCTAAGGTAAATTAAGAACTACTGAAAAAAAAAAAAAGAGAGAAGATTTTATACCTTCTGTCTCTTTCTATAAAATACTTGAGGAATGACATTCTCTTTTATAAGCCTCAGCTCCCAGCAGAGCCTGTCAGGTAATTTCCTACCTTAAAGGACACTTTGTTCATGTGGAATAGCTTTCCACATAGTGAGGATTTAAAAGAAATTTCATGCCCACAGATATGTATAACTCACAGCCGAGGATCTGCTTTGTAGATTAATATAACCTTCAAGGAGTCTGTTTACAACTACCTCTTCTCAAAAAAACATCAGCCTAGAACATGTAGTATTATCACCTGACAAATGTTAACCCTTGTAAAAAATTTTTCCTCTTCTTTGGGTGATAAAATTAAGTACTTCCATGAGAAAATTAAGGCATTCAGCAGGTGCAGTTTCTACAGATATTTCCTTTAATTCCTCATGTTATCCTTGTAATTATATTGGTGTTCATGTATTTCAAAAATAGCATCAGCTAAATGTTTAATGCGAGTGGTTTGCTTCTCAAGCACTGAAGAAAGATGGCAGTCTATTTAAAGGTATCCCACTCGCTCTGGCGCCTGTGATTCCATTTCGAAAATGAGCTTTTTTAGACTTGACTTTTGAAAAATGTCAGCTGTAGTATTTTTAGAAAATAATTTGGGAGAGTGATACGCATGTTGGAAGCTTTTTTGTGACATCAAAACAAATAGCCCTGATAAAGGCAAAGTAGGACCAAAAGGTAGTGGCAGCTTTCTGCTGGATTGGATTTTACATGCGATGCTACGTCTGAGGCCTACCTCCAAAAATCAATTTTGCTGCAGTTAGGCTTCTCCTCTAGATCAGACATTTGTCACAGTTCAGTATCCATCCATCTCCTGCCTCTTTGGCCTTGTGAAGGTAACAAATGGAATTCTGTTTGGCGGTGTCTGGAAAAGATGAGCAGCGATTTGGGTTCTTTCATATCTGTAAGAAGAAGCTGAGCACTGGAATAATTGACCTGTCAAGAAGCAGGCAAGGTGTTCTCCACAAGGCAGCAGCAAGGGAAATGAGAAAATGGTTTTAAAAATGTTATTTTTCAATGTGATCTATTTAATAACTGCAGCAGTGTCAGACGGGTGGCTTAATTTATATCACGGTGCCAGCTTACAGAGTGATGTTATCAGGGGGAGGAAGCAGAACTATTATATACATACGTGTGTACACACATACAAGGAGGAGCTAAATCAAATATTTTATTTTATCACTTTCACTATTTCTTTCACATATGCTCTAGAGACAGAGGACTTTTTTTTTTTATTCAATTACATCCACTGCTTTAAATCTCTTTTGGAATAACTTTCTGGAGTCGTCTTTTGTTTGCTACCACAAAAATAGGACAGTTGGTAGTGGAAGTCCACTTAGCTTTTAAAAGCTGCTGTCTGTCAGTTCCTCCTCACCTGAGTCCAGCTCCTAAAGTGATACTTTCAGCTATATTCGTCAGCTGCAGTTTTAGTTTTGCTTGCTAGTTATCATATATCCTCCAAAAAAACCCAACCACTTACTGGTAGAATATTAACTAGAATATTCATAGCATTTAAATGCAAAGACAAACAAATACATACAGTATGTTTTTCTTAAGCTGGTAGAGTATAGTAGTAATTTTACATTTCTTTGCATTCACCCCTCCCCAGGTATGTCTACATAAGAAATTATATTTCTGAATACCCTTTTTGTTTGAGTAATGAAAGTACATACGTCTGAGTGAGCTGTTCCATATTACTTAAAAACAAATATGAGTTACACAGCGTTAAGCTTTACCATTTTTATGATTTTTATTTTAATTCAGAATATTCTAATTAATATCACACGCATGCATTTATTCACGGTTTTGTTGTTACTGCAGACTTGAAGACTTTTAAAATGCTAATTTTTTTACTGTGTGACGAATGATTTCACTTGCCATAAAACATACAACACAACTATTAACTTCACCAATTTTATACTTTGCATGATTGCAAGGAGTAGCCCAAGGCCACCTTTCTGTGCTTCACTTGAGCAGGCTAAGAGTCAAATTGTCCACAATGCAGCTCCATTTCTCCCCTCCAGTGCACTGTTTCTCTGCATCAGGCAAGGTCACAAGCACTATAAGCTTTGCAGCTGAACCAGCATCTGAAAATGTAGCTGTCGAAATGTGCAGCCTCCAGGGACTGTAGTATGGGTTTCGTGTTTTGTCTAAAATATATTTTCTTTTCTGATATAATCTTGTATGGTCCCTTGTCCTCACCTCTGATACCCTGGTTTGAAGTTATGTCCTTCCTGCAACAGAGTGCTCCAACTCTTCGGGGTCGTCAGGGTAAAGATTGGAGCTCAACTCCCTAAGCCTGTGCCAGGTCAAGTGCTGAGGAGCTTCTAGAGTGGGAAGGAACACAGCCAGTCCCAAACAGGTCATGGGGAACAATAAGAAAATCTGAATTGCCTCAGTAGACTTGAATACCTCTGATATCTGTGGCTGTGCTTACTTGTGTTAAGTCTGCCAGACTTTAAGACAAAGATGCCAAGGGTCTTGGCTTTCCTGGGAAGCGTGGTGCAAGCGTGGTCATCCACTCAGGATATCTGTTAAAGATAAGAGTAGAGCCCTGTTGCCACAGAGCTCAGCAGTGAAGTCACTCTGGATTAGGGGAATGGAGTCAGGGAGCTGTGACATATCATGTGAGATGCCCAAACCCAGAGGGCTATCTAGATTTGAAGTTGGGGTGGGGGACTGATAAATATTTTAGGTTCTGGTACAAGGCCTACTGTAAGCCTTCAAAATCAGCATTCATATTCCATATTAAATGTTTTAAGATCATATTAAAGGCAATGACAAATACATGGAAGACAAATTCCATAAATAGTTATTAAACACAAAGACATCACCCTGGAACAGAAGGCGTCTAAGCAACAGTTTTCTGTGAATTGGAAAATTGTCCTGGAGAGGTATCAATATATATCTCACTTTATTAGTTCACACTTTCCTAGCTTCTTTCTATTAGTTTGTTGAAGACTAGATAGATGGACTGGGATAAACGGAATAGTTGGATTTTAGGTCCATTTCAGAGCAGATGCTATCAATAACTTTTCCCTCCCAAGGACTATACCTTAATATAATACGCTTGACCTCGGTGGCTTATCTTGCCACTGTGGTGGATTTTCAACACTTACCTGGAAGAAGGGGAAGGGCAAGGGGGTGCTGCAAGAGGTTTTAAGTGGCTGGGGAGGGCCATATTCCCAGCCCTCTGCTGTGGCAGCTGTAGCTATGGTGGGAAAACCCCACGAGGAGATGCAGCAGATGCTCACAGAGGGGACTTTTCCATAGCTGAGCTTCTGCTCCTCTTCCCAATCAACTTGTCCTAAGCCAACAAAAGCACCCTGCTGCTGGTGTAGCTGCAGCAGGGGCTTTGCCAGCATAGCTCTGATCGCTAACAACTTTGATTTTTTATTTTTTTTTTCACATTTCTAGACAACTAGCAGGGCTGGCAAGCAATTGTCTTGTAGAATTGGCCATAATATGCAGTGACCAGCAAAACAGCTGTGAATGGTTGAACTGAACAGGACTCTGAAGAGAAAGCAATTTGCCTAGGAGGAAAAAAAAGGACATAAGTATATATCTGACCTAACTTAGCACCTGCCCTATTCACTGGCATTTGATGGAAAGCCATGAACACTTTAAACCTTGCAACTCTGAAGAGGAAAAGGTTTAATGTTTAAACCTGTTCAGGCCAGGTGAAGCAGCTTCATGTGTGACTCAGTTGACGTAATTATCCATGTTTATTACGGGAAACAAAGGCAAGAGTGAGACCAGTTCCAGTGCGAAATTAAGAAATGCTAAATATAAATAAGTGAGGAGTGATTTGTATTGATTCTCCATTGCCACAAATTCCACATTGTCATTCAGCTCTATGCTTCTCTCCAGAAAGGCATTTTTCAGAATTGACAGTGCCTAACAAAATGTGCACACCTAGGCCTGCAGGGAGTGTGAACTTTCTGCACTGCCTGCTTGCTCTTGCAGGGTTTCAGCAGAACTCATGCTCTAGCAAATGGATTAATGCCTTGCCTCTGTTTGTTCTCTCTCGTTGGTGTAGCTCCAAGTGCCCCTCCTCAGTCTGTTACTGTCCTGACAGTTGGAAGCCACAACAGCACGAGCATCAGCATCTCCTGGGATCCACCCCCTCCAGATCACCAAAATGGAGTCATCCAGGAGTATAAGGTAGAAACGATGTCTAATGGGAGGGTTTTGTGTTTAAGGAAACAGCCTGCTTGAGAACAATAGCCCTGTTTATGGATTTAGATTCTGACGGCTTTTATAGCTGCCCATGTAATTATATGGAGAAAGAGGACTGACTGCTTATGGATTTTTTGTTTTTTTAAGCAGTACTACTGTTATATGAAAAAAATAAATACCATGGAAGAGAGATGTAATTTCCAGCAAGTTTACTTCTTGCTTTTCCCTGCTATGGAACGAAATAAGAGGGTTTTTTGTTAAGGGCTTCTGTACTCTAAACAGGCAGTGAAGTCGCTGTCTTAGACTGCCTTTAATCTGGCAGAAAAGCTGGCAGGAAAGATACTTTTTCTTTCCGCTGAAGAAATGCTACTCCTGACACTTCAAGGTCAAAGTCAAGGACTGTGGCTCTGGGAGAATACAAGGCTTCTTCTGAATACTGTTTCTGTCAAGCTTCACAATTTAAAATGCTGGGTTATTTGCTCCGAGGAACAGGTTGAACAGAACAACTCTATCCAGAGTTTGTTACATGAGAGTTGTTTTCATTGGATTGTATATTTTTCTTCTTTGTTGCTATGATAGCTCAAAGTATCCACTCCTTATTTTGTTGTAGTCTGTATTTCCATACTAAGATCACTTTTGCACAAGTATGTTTTCACAACATGAAAGAAATGCAGTGTTATTGGGTTGGAGGACTAGGGAGAAATTGGTTGGACAAGGTTCAGCACTATGGCAGGCTTGTGACCATGGAGCATGCTGCTTGGTAAATTAGCCTTGCTGTGATTTACTTATACGCCAAGTGTGAAATTTTTAATTGAAATAGTACAGGGCAGCTTCCTTGACAGTCCCACAAAGGGTGGAAGTGGTGGGTGCAGCTTATTTCACATAAAAAGATGTAATTTTTTTGGCCATGGGGTATCTTGAGGGAACACAGCATGAAGAAGGGAGAAGGTGCTTGACTTTTAAATCAACTAATTGGTTCAACTTCTTCCACCTTTTTGCTTGGTCAGAGGGATGCAGTAAATACAATATTTATGTTTAGCACAGGGCTTCCTTTGTTTTGCTTTTAGTCAATGTCAAGATTTATTAATCCCAGTATTTTATTGATCTAATTTTCATATCAGTTAATAATTATCTCTTGGCTTAATTAATCTTGGTCCTGACTCCGGTATAAGTCAATATAAACCGTCAAGGGCTTACAGGCAAATAAGTAAAGCACTCTCCTAAACCACAAAATATGTAGATATGAAACAAAGAGAGCTGATGTTTAATAAAAGCCATGTTCCAGGTGAGTGCTCAGACCTCTGGGCTGTGTATAAAAACAGCTGGAGTCACTACCTATTACATCCCTTCTGTGTTAGATTAGGTGGCTGCCTGATTAGTGAGCTGGCTGCAGGGACTGTGGTGCAGAGTTTAATATTTCCCTGAGCATAAAATGTCTGCTGAGGTTTCACAGTACAATTTCTGACAAATTGAAAGTAGATCTGTTGATTCCACTTCAAGCATCAGAGCACCTGTAAATTCATTTATGAATTAAATGCCTTTAATTAGAGGCGTCTCATTGCTGCTGTAACCTAAGACCAGGACAGAAAAGGAAAAAAGAAATGAATGCAACAGTTTCTCACCCTAATTCATTGTGACCCTCAAATAAGTTCTCACTGAGCCTATGAAAACAAAGGAGTTTTTTTCTTTTCAAATCTTTCTCAGTGTTTCAGAAAAAAAAAAAAGAGAAGGTATGATAAAACACTAAGCAGAGTCAAAAATAAGGACAAACATAGCATTGCTGTTGCTTAAATGCATCAGTTGGTTGCTGACAGTGGTTCTACCAATAGTGATCTTCTGCTATTATTGTTATGTGGGTATACATGTGATGTGTTTGTGCATTGATTTTCTTGAGTGGTAGTAAATGCTTTTTAAAATAATACAGAAGCAGTATATGCAGATAACATTAACTGAAGAAGTAACCCTAGAAGTCTTTGTTTTGAAACCTCTTTGGAGAAACCTATAAAAAAATACCAGAGAGAGACATAGAACTTTGAAATCATAGAGAGCTCTCATCACAAATGCCAGTTGAGATTATAGAGTGGTTTTCCTGTTTAATTATATAGTAATTGAATCAGGAACTGATATCTGGATTCCTAAACAACGTGAGTAATCAGAAAGGCAGCAGTACAAAGTGAGTCTGTACTTATTCCCTTTCTTAAATTTCAAATATCCCTATTGCAAAATGAAAGGAAGTCGGAAATAACTTTGGAAATTGTTTGTTCTTTAGTACTTTAAGAAGTGTTTCAACCTGTGCTCATATTATTTGGTGTCTTTTTGTTATTCAGTGGAAAATTCAGAAGGAAAAAATGTGGGTTTTTTAAAGGACAGGTTTGGTGGTAATCGTGTTACTGAACAAGATTTTAGTTAAGGTATAACATTTTTTTTCACTTGGATGATCTGATCTGGGCTTCTAAGAAGTGTAACCACAGAATTTGCATTCCACAGAGAGCCCAAGTCCAGAGAGTTATTTGCAAGCAATTTTTGCAGCTGTCTTGGTCCTGTGCTGATCTGGCACAGTTTGCTGAGCTAAATCATTCTAATTTCAGCTATTCCCGGACAGTAACAAAATAAGTTATTGTCGTGATAACGAAATAAGTGATTGTGGTGAAACACTTTGATATGTCATATCTGTGCACGTTTTTGTGAGTGTGAAGAATTTCATCTCTTTTAACACATCGACTTTTGTCCCAGATCTGGTGCCTAGGTAATGAGACTCGATTTCATGTCAACAAAACAGTAGATGCAGCCATTCGGTCTGTAGTAATAGGTGGCCTATATCCAGGTATCCAGTACCGCGTGGAAGTTGCTGCAAGCACCAGTGCAGGTGTGGGAGTAAAAAGTGAGCCACAACCCATAATAATTGGTAAGTGATTGTCTGTTCTATTGTTTTGGTTTGCCCGTTTTTTTGTTGTTGTGGTTTGTTTTTTTACTTTCAGAAATGCTTTCATAAATCACTTTCAGAAGCATAAAAATCCACAGAGCAAAAGACAAGGTTTGAATAGAGCTGGTTAGTTAGCTTTTAACGTCCCACTGCCTGCTGATGTTGTGTCTTCCCTTTGTACAGAGTTCTTGCAGCCAAGGGAGGGAAGTATGTTCCCAAGACATGAGAGAAAATGCAGATTGTCTAGTGGAACTGACTTAATGTGGGGTTTTTTAATGAATTTACCACTTCTGCAGCTTGACTGATTTATGGAACTAACAGCCCAAGCTCCCTTTTCCTTCTGCTAAGATGACTGTAATATTGCCTTACTCATCCCTTTGGTGCCTAAGGCTCTGTTTACCATTGCTTTCTGAACATTTGAAGCCAGTGTTTCTCAGGTATCCCAAGCAGACAAGTGTCCTCTGACAAAGAGTAAGTGGCCTTTAGACCAAATAGAGAGCAAAGGTAGCATTATAATCCCTGCCTTTGAAATGGTCATTTCTTAGTAGTGGTTTCCATGCAGAATTGATTTCCTAACCTGGGGGAAACACAGATTCTGTTTCTTCTGAAATTTTTCCTGAGTATAAAACATAAAGACAGGAACAATATGGAAGAATAGGAGAAGTAATCATAATTAGCAAACCTGAACTTGAGCTATGCAAAGCAGCGCCTCCTTTGAGTGCATAATAAAGGAATTCTGTTGCTTTTATCTGTATGGCCTAATTTAGTTATTATTTAAATATACTTTTCTTTATTTGTGGGACTTTTGTTGTTATTAAGTATTTTCTTTCTAGAAAATGTTGTCAAGACACTGTCCCAAACATGGACTATCCTGTTATGTGTAGACCTTTACAAAGGTCTGTACATAACCGTAAGCATTGCTTAAATGTTTAATGATATTTGGGTTCCCCATTCATCAAAACAGAACCTAGGGTACTTCAACTTTGAATATATTGTCGCTGGAGACAGAAATACAAGAGTGGAGGTGAACGGAGTACTGGTTTTTAGAAAAAGGCAGTCAAAGATAGGCCAGAGAAAAGGGGGGAGAGGGAAGATTTCTAGAACTGAAAGTAAGAAATCCCCTAATAGGTCTGGATTTTTGACCTCTATGTTAATAACTGATGTTGTAAGATTAGTCTGTCACCACATCCACTTTGAATAGGACATCCTTTTATTATTTCACTAAGGAGTCCATCTAACTAGGCACTCCACTTAATCCAGCAAAGCACAAAAGTGTGTTGCATTTTAAGTACACGAGTAGCCTTGTGTCACTTAATATGTTCTGAGTTAAACTTGCACCAAAGGTCCTCACTGGGTGATTCCCAGAATGTTCAGCCCCACATCTGAGTTCAGCACTTCATCCTGAATTTTTCCTTAACAAAAAAGGACTGGTATAGTCAAGAGTTAAATGAGGAGAGATCTGTATTGTTGCCAGAAGAGGGAAAGGGATGTTGGGGTGTAAATAAAGTAAGAAAGAAGGACAAAAATGAGTTGGCATTTAGAGACCTAATTTTGCCCTTGTTAATCTTAGTGATATTTATTTGTTCCTTAAATGATCCCAGAATGTCTGCTTCAGCAAGTCTGTCTGGTGGCATCTTTGCACATTTAAGAGTCTTTTGCATGGAAAGTAAAGGAGAGTATTTTCTGTTTGGGTTATATTTCTGTTCTCTTTTCTGTTTTCCCTTTTGGCAACCCAAAGCTGGATGTGGTGACTACATATATGGTCTGTCTCCCTTTTCTTTAGACCTCCTTTTTTTATTGATTGCTGGGAGTTATTTCTCAGACTATAAATTTGCTTGATAAAGGTAGCAGTGTCTAAGTGATACCATTTCTGGAAAACTTGAGTTGGTACCATTCAGTGTTTGACTGTGAATCGAAAACATATAATGTGAAAAATATTTTTTTTAAGTACATGAAAAAACTAATTGAATGGATTTAAAATGAGCTGATGAATAAAGCTCAAAATATCATAATGATTGTGAAAACATTAATGAGTGATTGCATTATAATGGAGTCCTATATGGCCTGGTGAATAGCTGTACTATTGAACAGCTTGCAGAAAGAACAAGCAGCTCCAGAAATGCTGAATTATGGAAGGAGTAGGTCAGTGATGCAGAAGAGTTAAGCAGTGTTTCTAAGCAGTACAACTTTGTCATGAAATACAGAGTCCCGTGTATAAAAAAAAAGGGAAGATGTTATTCTTAAATAAAGGAAGAAGGTATTTTCTGAAAATAACTGTTTTTCATGGTGGATAATCAACTGTTGTCTTCCCAGAGCAATTCTAGATAACAGACCTGTGCCAATCCAGCAAGTAAAACCAGGAGAATATGGAGCAGTAGGAGGTATATTATTTCTTTAGTTAGAAATTGTCAGGCGTGCTGTGCCCATACTTCAAGCAGGACGTCAAAAAATTTTACGGAACACTCAAAGAGAATCAAGAATAAAATTTTTATGATCACTAATGATATGCTAAAAAATTTTCTACTGGAAAACCAAACATAAAAGTGGAGATAATGGCAGTGTTGGTTAATGCCATAGCTATTATTTCTCCTCATCAGTTGGCCTGTTCACTCTTACATTCCATCACTGGCGTAATAATATGAGGAACAGCTGCAAACTTTCACAGTAATAGGTACAATCGAATCTGATGTGTCTAATTAATTTTTGGTCCAACAAATTAGTTTTGTTCTTCATTACTCTCCAATGGGAGGAAGACATTATATTTCATTATGTTTTTGTCTTCAGGAACAATGGAGCGTTACGGGTCGCACACTTCCCTTGTCTATGTTCTAATTAGTTGAACTGACAGCATTGTTACAGAAACACCTGCAGTATGTGAAATAGTACCACACTGGTACCTTGGATGACATATTTATTACTTCTGCTTAAATATTATAAAAAGAAGTACAAAACTAATGCCGTTTGTTTCCCCAGCCCCCACCGATTATATTAATTTCATCAGACATCAGCGGGTAACATTCATCTGTATCCATTTATTTTTCCGTCATCGAATTCACAAAGCATATGTTATTTTGACATTTAAATGAGTTATTACTTTTGCAGTTGTAATTGCTAGGCACAGAAGGGTAAGAGCAAGCAGCCAGACTGCAAACTTTAGAAGGTAATTTGGAGACAGATTGAATCTTCCCCTAGAAGAGAGGGAGAGAGCAAAGCCCACCGAAAGCTCTCCACAGGCGCTTTGTGGTTTGCTCTCACATCCCTCATTTTCAAAAGACTGGTTTCTGACTTTAGAGAAGAAGATGGGATCCTCAGATGTTTTGGAGGCTTCAGTGGGCAGAGCTTGTACTTTTCTTGAGTGCAGGAACATCAGCTTCCAAAACTGGTCTCTTGAAGGACATAACTGCCTGCTCTTCTCCATGGCAGCACAGCTACCTTTGAAGCAGTGCCAAAATTACCTGTTTTCCCACCATCCCACTGATTTGGCCTCTCTTCCAAAGGGCACAGAAATTAACTCTAAGTTAATGGCAATTAAAGCAACACAAATTCCCATGGTGATTTCTATGAGGAAATGAATTGTGTGCCTGGAAGAGCATGCCACAGAGTGCCTCCTTCTCTTAGTTTTACTCTTAGCCCTTCCTCTTTCAGCACTGGGATGCACATATAGTTGGTTCCACGGGCAGAAAAAACAGGGAAAAATCAGATGAAGGAGCCACCACTGTCTCCCTTCTTTTCCTCCTCAGTTTCATTCTCCCTTTCTGCATCAGAACTGGAAACTGCTGGGCCTTTGGCAGAGGCAAGACAAGAGAGGAGAGCATGGGGGAGGACAGCTGCAGCTCCCAGGCCCTGACATTAATAGAGCTCACCAGCATGGCCAGGGTAGACTGATACATGACGCCAGTACTGGTGTACTGCCTTTTTATACACTAGCAGACCTAGTCTGTCAGCATCGTTCTGTGGGACCTATTTTGCTTGCGGGAAGCCCCTTTTGTTTCTTGCCCAGAACGACTGAAAGCAAGCCAAGCTCTAGCACAGTTTTAACAGTCTGTTTGCAGAAGCAGACGGTCATCATTACTAAATATTGACATGGTGCTGAAAGAGAGAAGGCTTAATAAAATCCCCGAGCTCATCAGCAGTGCGATAGCGGTTCCTTCCCGAGTAACTCGGCCCGGCTCTGAGCACCATCGAGGGCCTGAAGCTGCATCTTGGCTGGGGCAGTGCTGGGCAGAGCCAGTCCCCGAGGGAGCGGGGCAGGGAGGGCACGCTCAGCCTGGCAGGCTCTCTGTGAGGGATCCCCAGTGGCAACTTGGCTCTGGGTCACCTGCAAAGAGCTGTCCGTGGAAACAGAACTGGAATTTGTCAGAATTCTCGCCTCTATTTTAGCTGGTGACCCTGTT
This sequence comes from Empidonax traillii, assembly GCF_003031625.1. Taxonomy (NCBI): domain Eukaryota; kingdom Metazoa; phylum Chordata; class Aves; order Passeriformes; family Tyrannidae; genus Empidonax; species Empidonax traillii. Next base: position 201,227 of record NW_020956045.1, read on the forward strand.
TGGGGGCTTTAGGCTGAAGCCAGCGAGCTAGTCTGTTGAAAGGAGTGGTAAATCTAACCATTGCTGAATTGTAGAAGAGAAATACATCCTGTTTTCACAGCAAGGCATAAGGATACAATGCTTTTAATAATTTCCTGTGAAGGGCCATTTCAGTGTTTTATTGCAATATTCGACTACCTTTATACATGTGTGATAGACTTTCATAATTGAGAATCATAGTGTTTCTATCTTTTTTGTCTCAGTAGAGTAGCTACTCTTGCAGCTCCTCAGCATGCATAGAGGCATCTGGTAATATTGCATAAACATTTCAAGGATTAAGCTATTTAAATGCTTTTATGGGAAAAGATGGATAATATTTCACAAATTTCCAAATTGCAGATGTGGGTAGTTTATATCAGATGTACATAGAATCAATATTCATGGGGGGGGGAGGAAGGTTTGCAGAAAAATATGTTCTGCATTTCCTAATTGTAAAACTTAACTATTTTTGACAAGGGGAGATTTGAAATAGAAAAGTGCTGGCACTAGAACTAAATACTTTAGCATTTCCTGAATTTCCGTTCAGATTTTTACGATAATTTGTTTTCCAGCCAGACATCAAGCTTTTTCTTTTGAAAAAGTTCCCTTTTAGAGAAAGAGGGGGGAAAAAAATATATTCAAACATCTACTGAAATTAACAGTTTTCTAATGTAACATACAATTTAAGATCCCAAATAGTAATTTTTGATGCATGTAATTTTAATTGGGATTCCACGTAATAATTATTTCTTACAGGTTGATGTTAAGAATTTGTCATGCGTATTGCGTGTGAAAAAAATAGCATCTGTTGCTGTGATTGCTTAGAGTTTGCAGTTAACTTTGTGATTTTCTGCTTTGTGTCAAAGCTGATGCATTTAGAATTTGTATGGATTGTTTTCCCTGTGAAATAATTTCTGGAAAATACACTTTATATTTGATTTCAAATTTGGAAACTCCAGCATTCAGGGAAAATAAATTAGTTAAGTAAGAATTTTTGGCATACTGACAGCAATGAGAGAAGAATCTTCTGATGTTGTAACGTATTTTTTATTTGGATTTCTTATTTGGAAAAAGCTATTTATTGGTTGCTTGATTTATTTTTTATTAGTTTCCTATAATCCGTTTTCTCGTTATTGTATCCTGTCTATAATTATGTGAAAACAAACCAACAAAAATTTATATTGTTTAAAAAAAAAACAAAGCTCTGGATTTACATCTGTTCGATTGCTTGAGAGTGTGCTATAGACCTGTCTTTTCAAATACATGTTTGCAAAATGGCTATGGATTTAATCTCTAGAAACACTGGGTTTCTGGGGTGCTTTGCTACTCCCTAAAGTTCTTCCACTGTGTATAATTCTTTTCAGGTCCATTACTTTTTCTTTTTTTTGCTGATTTTCACTAGCAGTACTTGCTTCCTGTTTGTGTTACAGAATCCATAATGGCCGCATTCCTTTGAATTTCTTTTGTGCAGGAGGTCGTAATGAAGTCGTCATCACCGAAAATAACAACAGCATAACTGAGCAAATCACTGATGTTGTCAAACAGCCTGCCTTTATAGCTGGCATCGGTGGCGCATGTTGGGTGATTCTGATGGGTTTCAGCATCTGGCTGTACTGGCGAAGAAAGAAGAGGAAGGGGCTCAGCAATTATGCTGGTAAGAACAGGAGCTTTACTACCATCTCATCAGGTTTGGTCATGAAGAGAACAGGGCCTCTTAAACCTGCTTAAAAACCACATTGAACTTGCAGCAAAAGTGTCCTGGGTGAATTTTGTATGCTTGTTTTTAATGTATGCCGTGAAACTGCTGTTGTATGAGAAGCTTTAAATGCATTGCTCGATACCACATTTCATCATTGTCATAAGACAGTATTTTTACATCTCCAGCACATCTAGCATAAAGCAAGCACTCTGATAGCAGTGCAGCTCTATTTATGTGTTCAAATATGAACTAGACTAGACCCTTATAAGGAAGGTTAGAGAGAATTCGGTCTTCTCCTTTGTTCCCATGCATTTCCATGTCTCTGAAGCCATGTGCATGGGAAATAAATGGATGTGTTTAATTAGTGACTTCATACCTATAGCTGGAAGAGAGGAGTGAGTGATGTGTTAGACAGAGAAGTACGGTCAAAATTTACTTATGGCAGAAACCATAAAAAGATTTGCCTTTGAGGTAGAACTTCTTGGAATGTCCTCTTGTACCAAATGTTTCTTCCAGGTACAAATTAGTGTTTGAAAACTACATTTGGAAAAATAAATACACCTGCCCAATGAAAGTATTTTCATCTTTCCCCAACCTCTTTGTTTTGTGTATTCTGTGCTTCAGGATTCTGTGAATTCTTAGGGAGTCAGGTGATTGCCCATAAATCTGAAGGTCACTCTGAAGCCTAATTTAACACCCCCTACTTTCTTCAGGCACTGGGACAGGTTCTCTAGAAGTGCTTATTAACTTTTAAAAAGAGAAAATATTTTCTTTTTGAGGAAGATTAGCCCAGTTGAGGACACAGCATATTTAATGTCGACATTTTATCACACTAACGTTAAAAAGTGCTCTTCTATTACATGTGAACCTGAGGACACAGGTTCCCTAAGTGGCTGAGCATTTCTAGCTCCTTGCCAAAACCCCACATTCATTCACAGCCCAAATGTCCTTCTCAGCTTAGCATTACCCACTGTGAGACTCCTCAGTGTCCTGACTGGGCTCACTAAACCAGAAGGAAACTATTCCATGCTGGTTTTCCATCCTTCCTGCTGGATTTGTTTTCCATTGGCTTAGTGAAACAGGGAAGATCAAGAAAATGTGAGATGAGCAGTAGAGGACAAGAGGAAGGAGAGACCAGTGGCTTTTGGATCTTCTTGGTTTCTGTGGAACCTCATATTACCATGTGACTTCTGACATTCAAGGGTTGTGTATTTTCATTTTGTTATTTTTTTTTTCTTTCTTTCTTTAACAGCAGTGACTTTTACTCTCTGAGAGGTAGGGTGTTGTTAACTGAGAAACTAATATCTCTTTCACACACCTATAGGTGTGTTTCTACGAAACATCATTCTAGATCCCAAGATTTTTCATACTAAGGGACTGCTGGGCTATTATTCCTCTTAGGAAAGAGTCCTACATAGATTTTTGGACACAAGCTAAAATTAGTCTTTTCTTAAAAAGGAGAATTATTAGCCCTGTGTGTGAGTTAACATATTGGGGAGGAGCAGAGGAGAATTGAGAGCGAAGTCTTTTATACCTTTAAATGCATAGCTGTAAGTAACTGTAATAGTTGTAATAAACTGTGTCTCCTGCAACTCATTCCTTCTCATGACGTTTGCTGCATCTAACTGTGATGTGAACATTGCATCATGAAATTGTGTGTGCTTTCAGCAAGGAATGTAGATAACAGATCATGCTTCAAAATTCATCCTAATGTTTTCAATTTGGAGAACAGCATGTCCACGCAGAGAGTCTTCAAATGTGACTGTTGAAATTCACTGCTCATCTTTCCGCCCATCGTCTCTCATTGGCTGCTGGCTGGTCAGTGCTTTAAGCTCAGCTGTTATGTCCTGCTTATGATATTCAACCCCAACTTGAGTAAATTCCAGAGGAAACTCCTGCCCTGCAATTAGCCCTATTTCTCTGGGTGTGTAACTCACAATGTGTTTGCTTTCTTGTTTTGCAGTTCAGTCCTTCACCTTCACCCCTGCAGGTACTGTCCATTAGTCTGTCTCTTACCTCACCAGCACATCACTGCAAACATTAGCTAAGTGTTTATGAACATGTGAGATACGTAGAATCAAAACCAAATACAGGGAGAAATACTCTGGCTGCCTACCTGTGATAAAAATGTAGTATTTATTTCCCTAGTGATCCAAGGGGAACATAATAAAGTCTGCCACCATTAATGTCTCTGTCATTGTAATTCTGCATACTTACTCATCTAACTCTTTGAAATAATGCAGTTTTGAAAGTAATTTGCAGGACAAGATGCTTGAACTGGCTTAACATAAACAAGCGTTAGTCATATATAACTGAATTTTGATTTTTAAAGCTAAAATATCTTGAACATTTTTGCAGTGGAGAAATGGCACTTTCTTCCACTTTAGCTCTTAGTTATGCATATGTTTGCTTTATTGTGAGGTGTTCAGATCTTCAAGCAACCTAGTGATTAACAGATTCACTCATTTCCTTTACAGGGTTTCTGGAATTAAAGCATTTTCTTTTTTTCTGACTACCCAGTTCAAAGCTGGTATCCTATTTTTCATATCTTTAAAAAGATAGCATACGGTAGACTATTATCATAAACATGATTAAAGATATATGAAGGATAAACCAAGTGTGGCTGAAACAGCAGGTTGCAAACAGCTTTTTCAACATATGGATAGCCAGAAAAAATAGACTACAGAATTAATAGTAATAATGGATACAAATAAATAGCTTCTGCTCTCGTACTTAATCCGACATTTAAAAACTTTAAAGTAATTGTACCTCAGTGTTACAGTGTAAAAGACTGATAAATCTCATCATTTTCCAGCAGAAGTCTGTAAAGTTTTCTGTGTGTAGTTTGGCCACTCAGTTTCATTTACCAAAGCTGTCTCCTCTTCTGTCCTCTCTGCCATCCACGTTACAGAGTCCAGTCTTCCTACTGCACTGCTGAACCAGTCCTCATGCTCAGGTAGCTGCTTTCTCACTCTTACTTGTCTTCAGCCACAGCTTTTGTGTTTACCTTAAGCAGGAAAGGGCAAATGACTGTCAGGACATCTGAGTGAAGGTGGTGGTGTCTGCCCCAAGGGCCTGTGACACTGTGAGGGAGAAATGTCCTTGTGGAAAAGCTCTGGGGGCTCAGGATTGCTCCTCTAGCTCCCAGGCAGGTTTGGCCGAGCTGGTGCAAGTAGAGGCACAACACTTCCTAACCTAAATGCTTTACTGGCTTTTCTTTGAGAGACAACGTAGGATTTTTTCCCCAAATTCAATAGTTCATCTTTGCATTTGGTTCCTCTAACTATACCACTGTCAGCTGTCTTTAACTTTAAACACAACTTTCCACTGTGTTTGTAGCATACACTGGCATGCGTGTTGTGCTGTAGCCACAGTGGCTGTGCATGATTTAGTGCTCGTGATCCACATGTGCTGGGCAACCAGGATATATCAGAGGCACTGCCAAAAGTGTACTTTTTTTAAAAGTAGTTTTGACATCTTGTGGACTTCATAGAACTAAAACATCCCACAGTTCTGTTTCCTGGCCTATCATCGTTTCTGGAGGCACTGAGAACCTAAGTCATCCAGCAGTCAAGTCCAAAAAAGCAACCACTAATTTAAAAAAAAGTCTTCCTTAAGACAGAACATGGTCCCTAATTTTTATCTTTATATTCAGAGTTCCATAAGAAACTTTGTTAATTCTCTAGTATTTAATTTGCCATTGGTATAATATAATTTAGATGAACATATCTGTGCTTGTGGGGATTAGTCACTCACAACTGTGTGTTGTTCCCTTCAAAGTTATGATTCATAAATGGTTTGGGTTTAGATATAATTATTTAGAGAGAGGTATGTAGCTTTCAGGATCTCATCAGAGACAGCTGTCAATGAAGTTTTGCTAAAGATGAATTTATCCTAATATACTCAAATTTTAGAAGGTGTTCAGCTTTTGTTCAGACATCTGCTTTAAATCCTTCAGAGAGTTGCAGAACGTGCACATTTGATTGTATGATAAAGTGAATTGAATCTTTTAGTGGAACATTCAAATACTTTATTTCACACACAAAACAAAACCCCTATTTCTGATGTGAATACTTTTTGGTTTGTTTTTCTTCGGCTGCATTTGCCTATGTGTAGAGCTTAGAACACTGAAAATAGTTGTTTAAATGTCTGGATCCTGCAGTTTTATAATTACTTGCTAAAAATGTTCTTTTGGGTAATTTTCGGATTATGGGTCATTCACTAGGATCATGTGTTATTTGTATTCTGTTAAGAGGAGAATAAGATGTATAATTTCTGCTGTGAGACTAAACTACTGTAACACCTCGTGTAGGGGAAGAGCGAACAGCAAATGTCAGGCAATTGGTAATGATTTGTTTCAGAGAAGAATAACTGAGTTAAACTCATTAAGTTCTCTGTCTTTGTGAACACTTTCATAAGCACTGAGAGATTGCTCAGATGGTCGCAGGTAAAGTGACATTGAAAATCATAGCTAATTTTTTTTGATTACTTTCAGTTGAACTGACTCCAGTAGTTGCTGAGCCACAATTCCTTACATCACTATTCTTCCACTTCCCTTCCCCCATCATGAATCAGCAGGCATTGATTCTCAGTAATATCAGTCCTACAAGACATGTGATTAGCTAATATGTTTGTTAGATTACAATTGATAAGTAGTAGTGTCGTCATCCGCAGCTGTACCAGAACTATACATTGTTGTGACCATGTAAACCCCAAATCTGGCATAGAAACAGTAAATACAAGTGTTACTCCTTTTCAGCCATCACTTCTGTAATGAAAAGATAGATACTTTTGTGAGTTTCTGTGTAAGCTAAAGTGCTGCTGGTCTGGGGTTTTTATAGTACTTTTCTGGTTACACTTTACTTGGACAACTGCCTGGATATAAACATCCACGATGGGCTTCCACATGATACAAAGATAGATGGCACAAACCAGATATCTGAACGCTTCTTGTATAACAGATGAATTATTTCAATGCTGTATTACAGTGAAAAAACAGAATTTATTTATTTATCTCCTTATCTTTCCTGTGCCCTCAGACTTGTGCCAGTACCACCTCACTTGAATACTCAGGTGTTTTCAAGTGTCTAGGCCATCAGCCATGCAAAAAAAAAAAAAGTAAATATGTATTTTCACTTACGAGTAGATAAGCTTATTTAGTGACTAGTGCTCCTTGGGATTAAAGATTTCACAGAGCTGAATAAACAAAACCCAAATTAAAAATAGATAGAGAATCATGAAATGCTACGCATTTTATGTGCAGCTCCTGAAACTGTTAAATGTTAAATGTGGATAAACTGTATGACAGAATCATCCAAAGGTAGACAGAAGATTTGATGGAATTTTTATGTGCTGATTATCTGTTCTGAGTTAATGCTTATTAAAAGAGGATTAATCTACATTCATATTTGAGAAACAGCTTATCAGAAAAAGGAATGAGACTTGGCTGGCAACATTAAAGTTTTCATTTGCAGTAGGAAAATGTGGCCTACTAGAGATAGGCATACAGAAAGCTTTCTAAAGCTTTCTAAAGCTTTCTTGCCTCAGAATGTCAACTTACTATACATTCATATTTTTCCAGTTCTAGCAGGCATGAAGATTAAGTTTAACCTTGTCAGATTATATTAGTAAATGGTTTTGGTACCTCCTTATATATTTAATAAAAAGCATCTGAAAAGCTCCTTAACATATGCTGTTTTTCATACAAATATATACAATATAATTTCCTGAAATATTTATGCATTTAAAATGCTCTTTGGATTATATTTCTGCATTTTTACAGTCCTTGAAGTATAAGCTGGTGGGGATTCCTTCAAAATCTCTCTATGCAGAGGTTATTTTTTCATCTCCTTTTGAAAACCAATCTCACCCCTGCAGGTCTTCAGCCTTTCTAAGAACATATACCAGATGCAAAGACTGCTGAAAGAGCTGTTTTGCTTCCTTGGTGATAAAAAGCAAGGGAGATGGGTGGGTCAGTGATAGGGACATCCTTCCCTTCCTCCTCTTACACTGCCCCTTGAAATTGCTCTGCTGCTTTTTGAAGTGGAGGCAGGATGAATAAAGCCAGCTGTCTGTGTGTTTTATTTTTACAGTGACATCTACAAGCCCGCACTGCATTAAGTCTGCTTCTATTCAGGCGTTTAGACTTGTTTTGTAATTGCAGAAATCAAACTGCAGGCAAAAATGCTGACAAAATGTATGGCAGGAATGATAAACATAGTGCTTGTGTTGGCAGCCTGACCATATCTTCTGTTGTTAGCTGTCTTGCCTTTCACAACATTGATGCTGAAAAAAAAGCACCTTCTCTATCCAGCCTCAGGTAGCCATTCATGGATGGCATCAGGAACAGGTTTTGCTGTGTTTTTTTTTTTGCTGTAGCATCCTGGTGAAGTGTCCACACTTTAAGAGGAATTTTGGCATGCTTAATTAATATGCCAGAACCTCTTCCACCAAGCAGAGTAAATAACTCAAATACTGTCTTGTTTGTTTTCTCACTGCATACACTGGTGTGCAGGGTGGAGGGTAAACGAAAGAACCTGTGTTCCTTCCCAGTTCCATACACATCACATAAGTGCAGTCTTCCCCAGGAAAAACGTCACTGCAAGAAAAGGTCTTTTTTTTTTTTTTTTTTAATATAAACTAAGCTGAAACTTTCTTCTAAAAAGAGTGCTTATATTGGGAGGGTGTAAGATTAATGTAGGCAAAAAACCCAAAACAAAACAAGAAATAGTTCCTACCACGAGGATACACAGGTAGAGGAAAAAGGAGCAAATGCTGTGATGATACCTGTCTGTTCTCAACAATCTCATATGTCACAGCCAACCTGCAGCAACTGTGGCTCTAGCAAAGAGGTTTCGGTGTCATTTCTTCCCAGTATGTTTCTCACAGTTTGCCTTGGAGTTTTCCCATCCCTGACTACCCAGAAAATAAACTGTGTCAGGCAAACATTGCTGCAATCTCCTACTAGCCCCTCCATTTTAGCTTTGCACTATAAAGCTACACAAGGGATATAACCATTTTGAAGAGCACAAATGCTGTTGGGATTTTTTTTTGTTCTCATGTGACATGCAAAGTTAAAATCTCACACACCTGTATGTGCTATACGAGTGGTGATAAAATAGCTTCAAAATTATTTCTGGGAGATGATAGTCTAAAAAAGAGCATTAATCCTAAGCATTTTTTAGGAAATATGTTTTAGTGGAATTCCCTTAAATCTGTAATCTTTATTATTATGTGTTGTTACCCAATTAGCCTTTCGTTCTCATTTGCCTTATATCTTGTCATTTTGACAAATGCAGAAAGTTGGAGAAATCAAGTACTAAATTTGAAGAGGAGGAGGAGAAACAAAGCAACATCTGATGTACTTTTGAACAAGATACTTTGAAACAGCCAGGCAGTGCCCGCATTTTTGCATATTCATGGTAGTCACAGCACTTCAGATTATTTACTTTTAAGCAACGAGTGATACAGTCATTTGACAGCTTGTTAGAGAAAGCAGTGTTGGATCTAAAATGAATTACCTGCAGTGTTTTACCATGTCTTGTTTTTCAATAGCAGACTTTTATTTAATACTTTCCATACTTGCATTTTGATTTTCTTTCCATTAATTGGTTTGATTACATCCGTTCAAAATTCAGCTATTAACCATTTTGATGTGACATATGACTGCAGTGATTTTCTGATATTGATATTAGTCTGCTCTGCAGTGAAGGATAATTAATCACCCTACCCAAGCACTCTTCCAGCAGAGCTTCCAGAGGGGTCAGTTTTGTCCCCTTTGCTGAATGTAGACTGTGAAATTATCCTAGGAGCTAATAAAGTGAAAAGGATTCTATAAGGTATCAGAAGTATTTTCCCAGTGGATTCATGCCATTGCTAATTCTTTTAATGATCACAGAATTTCTATTGGGTGTAGTAATTTTGTCTAATTAGAATAGTGTATAATAGCCTAATTCTGAATTAGTGCAGTTTGGACCAATACTTGGAAAATCTTGCAAATATTCTGGGAGCTATAATGTAATGATGGGAATGTATGTTTTACAAAGGTAAACAGTATTTCCAAACCAAGGCCTATGTTAAAATAATCTGACCACAGACTTTTCCATTCCTCTCTGAAATTCAAACCCTCATCTTGTCAGAGACCCGTAAGGATGCAACTGTCCAGGACACTGATATAATTTAATAGTCTGCCTTATCTATGCTTGACAATAAATAATGGGATATTGCCACTGAGGACCAGAGTAGTCTATTGGCCTTGGTTCAGAATATTTGCCAGTGCTTCAAAAAGGAGCATCCAATATTGTCAATTAGCACCTCACCAGTAATGTGGGTTTACCTATATTGCCCTGAAATGTAATCCTGTTAATAAGATAGATAAGGGAGAGGCTGGTTTTTGTCAAACACCCGTGAATGGAGACATAGAAACAATTGCCTCCCTCTGATTATGTCCTTGGCATCCCCCATGGGTGGAAGACTGGAAACACTTTTTCTTCCCAGTGACACTGGCATGTATGCATTTATGTGTGGCTGCTAGTTCCTAAACTGTCCTTCTGATGGAAATGGTGCAGCTGTATGATTTTTTCCATCCCTTCAGCTGTAATAGAGCTGCCACCTCTTTCCCAGGACTGTTTGTCCTGGGAAATGGCATATTTGTGTGGTGACATTATATGACTGCATTAGGACATGATGTTATTAACTCACTGGTGCAATGTCATTATGTACTGAGGCAAAAGCATGCCAAGAAACAATTCCATCACATGGCTCAGTCTTGCAAGGCAAAGTCATATGAAGGGGCCCGTGGTAAATCCAGGCCTTTTGCCCAGATGGCTGGTTTGCCTTGCAAGCTACAGAGCAAGTTGGTGTCAGTCAGTAGCGTGCAGTGAAATCCTAAACAAACTGTAACCCTGATGTGCCTGATCCTGTTCCTATAATTTCTGTGCTTTATTATGTGATGATGCCAAGAAGCCTCCTATCTTGGACGCTGAGTGGTTTGAATTGTTACTTTTAATTATCACTAATTGATTTTTCCCTGTCTTATATGTGTGTGCTTGTGTGTGTGTATGTTTGTTTGTTTTGTTTTCTCCCAACCAAAACACAGTCACTTTCCAAAGAGGAGATGGAGGACTAATGAGCAATGGAAGGTATGTTTCTTTGTATAAAGGTCTTTCCATTGTATTTATTTTTAAAAGTAGGGATCTGAACCATGCTGTAGGTGATGCACTCGGGTCATTACAGATTATTGGGAAGACTGGCAACATCAGAGGAGTTAAGTAGCTTACCGCAGGGTTTAATGACCTATCTGTTGTGCACTTTGTAGGAATCAAGCCCAGATGTTTCATATCTCCCAGATGCCCTGGAAGAAATGAGTAATAAATATCACAAAGAATGTGTTCATTTGTTACCAGGATGTTTATTGCATTAATTAGACATTAGCAAATGAAGTTGCTGTTGTTTAAGACTCCTTATTGGCTCCCCCTAAATTGCTGTGAGTGAACAATTACACTTAATCGATCATGAAATAAATGATTCATGGATGATGAATAGGCTGTAGATTGATAGGACTGGATTCCACAACTTTGGCTACTCAATTGAAATTGATAAAAGCTGATAACAGGCCCATATATCCTCATCTATTTTCCCTTTGCCAATATGGAGATTGTAATTAGGCCCTGGTAATAACTTCCAATCTCCTGTTTAATCAATATTTTAGCAAAAAGAGATTAGGCCTAATGAGAGCCAGTAGATGTGGCGAGAACGTGGCTGGGCCTTCTTATTGTCGTTTCCATGGAAACTGATGTTTCTCTTAGGGATTGTTCCAGGCAGGGGTCTATAATGTACAATGATCGGAGATGTTGCTCCAACTTCATGAGTGCTTTAATAACCTAGAAAAGCTGCAGAACTGTGGATGGCTTTTTGTTTTCATTTGGGGAAAGGGGGGAGGGGGGTGTCTGCAGGAAATTGTTTGTTTTCCCTGTGAAATACAAATACAAACAATCCACCTGCCTTGCTAAATTTCTGTTTATCCTGGGGTGAGAGAGATACAGCACCTCATGGTCTGAGGGTGCCTTCTCTTTCACCACGCTCGCTGTTTAATACTGCTCTCAAAGCTGGGAATTACAGGGATATAAAAGCCGTGCAGTAGTGGCAGATAGAGATAGCTGTGGACTTTCCATTAATTCTACTCAAACCTGTTTGCCTCTAAACCATCCAAGAGTGCTCAAAGAAAGAGTTACCAGCCTATAGATGACAGGCGGGCATTTGGGATGCAAGGGAAGGAAGAAATAGTAGCCCAAAGTCCTGGAAATGGCTGATATGGAGCAATCAGTTTGAGTGATGGCTCCCTTGAGGTGGTAATTTATCATGCAGCCGTGTTGTAGGATCCCGTGATGGTGCTGCCTAACTCCTGTTTCACACAGACAACGGAGTTCATTTGGATTCTGGCAGAGTCACGACGGAGGCCTCGTCCCACTTCTACTGACAAAGTTGATTTGTATATAACCTTAATTAACTGCTCAAGGTCTTTAAATCATGCAAGGCTACACAGTTTTAAATTGAAATAAATTAAAGTCCTCTAAATTGTTAGTTACCTGTGGAGTTAGGAGAACAGTGATATGACTTGTTTGATCACTAGTTGTCTCAGAGATGTTGTAATTTTAAATATATTTGTATATATTTGTATGTATATCTCTTTTTTCTTATTCTGCTTCAGTCGACCAGGTCTGTTGAATGCAAGTGACCCCAGTTATCCTTGGCTTGCAGACTCCTGGCCTGCCACAAGTCTGCCAGTAAACAACAGCACTAGTGGACCCAATGATCTTGGCAATTTTGGTCGTGGAGGTAGGTTCCCTTTTATTAAGTCACCAATATAGCATGCAGTAGGCTCCCATTAGTTACCATTTATGATAAATACTGTGTAATATTTTTATCATTATAGATCTATGTGTGATTCTAGATTTGACTGAAAATGTACTTCAAATTGGTAGTTTTGCTTTGTTGCTTTTTACTTCTTTTAAAAGCTAGGTCTGGTTTATAATTTACCCCACAGTGGTGAGACAGGGTCTGCTTATGATCTAAAGAGGAATGTGTTTGTTACTCAAGCTCATTCCCCTTTGTGTGGAGATAAGCAATCTGTTGGGCAGGGCAATATAGCCAGGGATAAAATATATCCATAAAGGCAGAGGAAAACCTGGGGGATGCAGGAAGGATGTTCCTTCAGCAGAACAGAAGAACGTTGTTGCTGTCACCTTACCCATCCTCTTCCTACTGAGGGCCTGCTCTCAGTCTCAAGCATAATCCATGAAGAAGGGCTCAAAGGTCTCCACTCTTCACCAATTTGCCTTCTCTTTGGAGGAAAAAATATAGAAAAGGGAACTATTTAGGTTTTTTTAGGGGTTTGCTTCCATTTTGAATTGAGGGAGGACTTTTGGGGAGATGAGGTGATGATTTATTAATGGCCAGTCTTCGCGAACAAAGAACCGGGGAAGGTCTTTACACCTTCCAGCCTGCGCATTGGATTTTTTAGGTAAGACACAGTGTGCGCGGAACTGAGCCCACCCTTTAATCCTGAGGTTCATCTGCCGGGGCCAAGCACGCTTGGACGGTGGCAGCAAGGTCCTCAGGACGTAGATGGATTGCCTTACAGGGCTAACGAGCTCCATCTGCCCGGGGAGGGGCCCTGACCGGGAATCGAACCCGGGCCTCGGCGGTGACAGCGCCGTGTCCTTAACCACTAGACCACCAGGGGCTCCCTGATGATTCATTATTATGATGGGGAATCTTTAGAGGGGTTGTTTTCTTTCAAACATTTTACTCAAATGGGAATTTTGAGAATGAGAATTTTAAAAGTCACGGTAGTATTCACATCTCCCAGTTAGCCCCTTGGTTTCTGTGATAACAGAGCTAGTTCTGCATGGTGGTGTTCAGAACAAGACTTCCTAATGTAAATGAGCATATAAATATCTTTAAGACATGAATAGGTTAACAAAAATCAAGACAACTTTATATATCAAAAATGCATTAAAATGTAAAAAAAAAAAAAATACATAAACCCATCAAATTGATAAATGTGAAAAGAACTCCGTTTTGAACTGTACCAGAACCTGTTTCTGAAAATCATCCCTCATGTCAGTTATACATTCCCATGCAAAATCTCTTGCCTGTGGTTTGACTACTGTGACTTCAAATTACAGCAAAACACACCAGATTTATATTCCATATAAAAATGTTGTAAAGCTCTTGTCATACAAAGCTATTTAAAAGTAAGCAAAACTTTTGATAATATTTAGAAGGCAACTGAATATCTGCCAGGTTCTTTGTTGCAAATATCTTGAAAATAAAACCCTTCAGTACTTTTCCATCTTTTCTTAAGCTCACATAATACAGAAAAATTACCATTTTCTTTTAGCATTTGGCTCTACATGACAGAAATTGGAAGCATGTTTTTAAGTTTTTGGCCTCAGTGTGGATGAGGCATAGGTCCAAATTTGTGCAAGAGATAAAACAGTTGCATTTTGAAATTCAGCAGCTTAATTTCACCCGTGATCTTCACAGTTGAGCTCACAATTTTATTCTGGCTGGTTTGGGACCTCTTATCCCTATCTGTTTCAGTAGTTGAGATTGGATGCTTCTGCATTAAGGATGGACTAAAAAGTCAGATGTCTTTCAACATGTATAGATAGAACATTAAAGTTATAGATAGAACATTAAAATTATAGATAGAACTCGCACTGGTAAAAAGATCTATGATAATATAAAAGGTCTGTATGCATTTTAAAAACAGTAAGGTGGCACTGAATCCATCACTGGCAAGTCAGAAGCTGAGGCAAACAGTTTTAACATTGCCCTGAAGAGTGAGATCCATGCTGTGTCCCAGACAGACACGTGAGAGCAAGGCTGTGAGTGGCAAGCACAGGTTAGAGCTGGAGTCATGTCAGGCCACAGAATGGCACTGCATCTCCTGAGGCAGCAACAAAGAGCTTCCCTCCAGAAGTACTTCGGTGCTATTTCATTCATCTCAGGAATTACAAAACAAGTTGGATTCTGGAGAGTTTTGGGGAAAGCATCCAGTGGGAAATGCGTGTTCGTCTTTGGTCTGAAATGTACAGTGTGGGGTTTTCCGCTGTGACAACTTGGTGGGAAAATCACACTTGACTTTTACTGGGTGATTGTGGCACTTTGTAAAATGGCAATTTAATAGCTCTTTGAGTGCTTAATGCATACATCTCATCGAGGTCAAAAAACTAATCCGTGGTGGTACTGAAAATTCCCAGAATGTCTGGAGAACCTCAGCTTTTTTGTAAGAATGACTGAAAGTTCTTGGCTGGTGGAGAGCTATGCAACTTTCCTTTCAAGTGTGTGCTATGTGTAGTTCTCCATTTTAAAATGACTGTAATAGAGATGATACCTCTTCAGTTGCCAGAAATGTGCTCTAAAAGACAGATGTATGTCTGAGTACTTGAGAGATGAGCATTTTGATCGTTTTTACTTCCCTGAGTCTGCAAATCCAACACAGACAGGTTGAGCTGGATTTGCTTCACTTTATACATCAACAACAGAATTTATTTACCAAACTTCAAGCCATTATAGTTTGACGAAACCAATTGTGGAAAGGAAAAATCTTCATACTGTGGATGAAATGAAAGAAAGATGGGACTGCATTTGTCTCTCACATCTCATACTGTATTTGGACATGGATGCTTTTCTGTTTGTGTACAGCCCCTAGAAAGCACATTGCATGTGTGCAGATAGATAGTAATAAACCTGATTTTGAAATATGAGCTGTAGTTTGCACTAATTGTAATTTTTTTGCACTTAAAATTTGTCTGCAGTTATAAGTTAATACAATTAAGATCTTTTAAATACTTGATTGTGTCCATTTCCCTGTTGTCTGCAAAAGCAGATCATGCTGATAGACACAAATTTAATCTCTGTTTCTGCAGTGTCTCTGCTGAGCACTTGTTATTGCTGTATTTATTGTTAGTATTATGTTGTTGCCCTGAGACTGAAGATGTTATTAGGGTCCATATAAAAATGTTCATTGTTGCACACATAAATGTAATAGAAAATAGTTTGTGATCCAAATGTTCATCCTAGGGAAAAAAAAAAACAAAAACAAAAACAAAACAAACCACAACAGAACAAACCAAGACAATGGGAGGAGACAATGCTGTCACAGCTCATTGCTGGATAAGTCTTTGAGACTGTGAGAGAACAGTACTCCTTGAGCTTTCACAAAACCCCATCTGAGTCTGAAACTGAGCCTAAACCCTCGTGTAGGTGCAAGAATCATCTTTTCTTTCTGGGGTTCAAGGTGTATACAAATTGGCTGTGATCCCTAGAATGGGACCTGAACCTCCTCACTATAGGAGTGTGAATTATCTCAAGTGTGATCTAACAGTTGGAATCCATATCTGCCATCTGGCTGTAGAAAGAAACTGGAATATAAATGATGATTTTTAAGTTTTGTTTTTAACAAGTACATTCCAGAACTGATTCAACTTTTCAGAGACTAAATAAATGGTAAAAATAGTACTGTTTGATATATTGACCTCTGAGAGAGAGAAGGAAGAGGATTATCTGCTGAGCTGTGGTTCTCCTTGGAACATCATGCCAGTCATCATTAGATTCTTCACACATCAGTAGTCTCAGTTTCTAGATACAGTATTCCACCAGCAAAGGTCACTTCACTGTTTAGTAAGGAGAGAGATTGCCAATCTATCTGATTAAACTGCACTGTGTGATGATTCAAAAAATGTAAAAAAAGTCAACAGATTTTTAGTTAAATGTGTTGTACTGTTTTTCAGGTAAATGTACTGGAGTATTTGAACAAGTTGTTCTCCATTATCAACACTGCTTTGCCATTTCAGGGACTGATCACTTAAATCCCTTCAGAATAACAGATTTTCTTTCACATATCAGGAACAACTTGGTCTTGTCATGTTTTTCTTTGTGGAAAAGGAGAAATGTACTAGCTAATGTCAAAAAGAGAATTAGATAAGCTGATGCACAAAACTTCAAGGAAATCAAGGTGATGCCCTTAAAAAATTACTTTCAGAGCTTTGGCATCCATGCAAGAGTTTTTCTACACATTTTCTCAGAAAGTTCCCTCCGTGATTTGTAAATTCTCTCCTTTCATCATTTCCCTGAAGCCCAGACAGTTTCATTGGTTCTGACATAGAGTGAACAATTGAAAACATTCTTTAGGAGAGAAATATTCCAAACTTCGCTTTCAAGCTGAAGGTATGGAGGGGAAAAAAAACAAAAAACGATGGTTTTAGGCAGTGAGACGTGAAGGACAAGTGGTAGGCCTGTCACAGATGCTGATAGCTTGGCGATGGTTGTACATCATCTTCCCTTCGTTGGCTCGTGGACCTGTCTCAGCTGAAATGCAAACGTGCAAAATGACACATTTATTTCTCATCTTAAACCTTGATACTTTCAGGCTTCCTGTGCATCAATGATTTGTTTCATTCTCCTGTGTTCACCACAGATGTGCTGCCACCAGTGCCAGGGCAAGGAGATAAAACCGCTACTATGCTTTCTGATGGAGCCATTTACAGCAGCATCGACTTCACCACGAAAACTAGTTACAACAGTTCCAGCCAAATAACGCAAGCCACACCATATGCCACCACCCAGATACTGCATTCCAACAGCATCCATGAGTTGGCTGTCGATTTACCTGATCCTCAGTGGAAAAGCTCAATTCAGCAAAAGAATGACCTGATGGGATTTGGTTACTCTCTCCCAGACCAAGGCAAAGGCAACAATGGTAATTACAGCTCTTATTTTCCAGAGACCTTGGCTTTGTACTGTATCATCTGTGCATGAATTAGAAAATTCTTTTTAGTTATGTGAGACGCTGTTCATGTTTACCTTAACTAATGCTAACATGCCTGCTGAATGTCATACAATCACGAAGTACATCGTCCTGTGCTTTTATTCCTCCTTGTCCTGTGCTAATCACCAAGCCATCTGCCTTCCATTAGGCTAGGGTAGGTGTACCTTTGAAAATAGGTCAGTTAAAACTGCCACCCCACCACATCTGCTGTTGACTTGCTAACTGCATGTGTCGCATGTGCTTGTGCTGTCGACTAATCCCACGATGCCACTGTGACCTTTGCCGTTTAACCCTTAGCCTTGCTTTACATCCCTGACTACCGGGTGGCTGAGGGACTGGCTAATAGATTGCCACACAACCAGTCACAGGATTTCAGCACCACCAGCTCCCACAACAGCTCCGAAAGGAGTGGCAGCCTCTCAGGTTGGTTCCACCGCCGTGGGCAGGGGAGTGAGGGACGGAGGGGTGTTGGCGAGCGGCTCGCCACGGAGATTCCTCCCAGCTGGGGCTTGTCGGCACAATTGCCAGCCTTGCCTTGTCACATCCTTTCCCTGACAGCACAGTTCGTGGAACAAATGTGTTTCTGCATCCATCCTCAGTTTATAGGTCGCACTACGTGGAACATCATGAGGAGAGTAATATTTATATTGAATGGTTAAGAGATCCCCCACTCTCATGAGCTGTTTCTAGATGCTGTTCTTCAGCGAAGCAGCTTAGAAATAATTGTAGGGCCCTGAACAATGACTGGGGTTTCAACAAATTGTGCCAAGCTTGCATACAAACAGGATGTAAATTTTGTGTGTGCTGCATGTTCTATTAGAAACATGATGCATTTTCATCAGATGAAAATGATTGTGGTACATGTGGTTGTGTATTATATTTGAACACACCTTTTTCTTGATTTCTTTAATTTGCTTACTTGTTGCTTATGTTATGTATAACTGTCTTTTTTTTATTTATTTAAAAACAAAAACTGAAAAGGCAGTAATTAAAAAGAAAACCTCTGAATTCACTTAACTGAAATATGAGAGAGCTGAAGGGACTTAACCTTGATATTCATTCCATATCCATAGCCTTTTGAATTTCCACTACAGGCTGGAGCAATCGTAACACTAACAAACCAAACCTAGAAATTACTTCTTTATGTCAATTTAAATGACTATTCAAATTGAATCTTGAGATTAGAAGCCTATAATCACTGGCCCATAACTCAAATAGCCAAATGTGTTTGCAAGTCTTGTGTTCTCAAGGGGGAGTATGAGCTGATTTGAGTGAGACTGAAAAATAGGCTTATGGCATTGACAGAGAGGTGTCTGGGAGCGAGGTTCATACAGTGCTGCAAGAAAGGTTCTTGTTCCTTGTATGTGAGATGTATTGGCAAGTAGCTTAGGAAATCAGCTTGCTCCCCAGGCTGCATGCAAATGCAGAAATTGATGTGCTGAGGTACATATGTGGCAGTTATCAGAGGGCAGGATCACACTTTAGATATGTTGACAGCTACGGATGCCTAAGAATTTTCTCAGAAAATATGAAGTTTCATTGGAAAATGCCACTTAATCAAAAGCTGGGTTTTTATCAAATATTTCAAGTGAAACATATTTTGCATAGTGTTTATCAGTTTGAAATAAATCTTCTGAGGACACGAGGAAACTTCAGCTCAGTCTTTCTGCCAGGGCATTTCTGTTGTGACCAAGGCAGCTCAATGCCTGGATGCCCCAATGCTCAGAGGAGTGTCAGATTATTGGACAGCAGAGTCAGCATTTTGCTCTCCCTTGCCCAGTAATTATGCCTTTGATACAGGATAATTATGTCTGTAATACACAAGAAACTGGGGGAGACCTTCAAATAGTCTGATAATTAAAGCATCACTGGAGTCAGAGACCAGCTTTGGTTAAGTAGTCCCCATCAGAGTAAGCAGGGACTTGTTCTCTCACTTCCTTGGTTAGTACTTTAAGTACTACTTATTATTCTGACTAAGTTTCTGTCTCTCTTAAATGAATATCATGAGAAATCCTACCCCACTGTGGAATGGAAAATAGCTAAAAAACTCAAATGCTTTATGAGGCAGGGAAATTTTGTAGCTGTACTTCGCACAGCTCCCAGGTATATCAGTGCTATGATCATCAGCCCAACTGGCAAATTCTTTTTTCAGGACCTGATTCATCTAGAGATTTAAACAATATAATTGAATTTCAGTGTGAGGAGGCATTGAAACATCAAGCATCATTGCTATGGGGAAACAAGGCTCTGGTGCATCAGTTTTCAAACACACATCAGGCATTATGTATTAGGTGTCTGTTCCACTAGTCTGACAGTGGAGTTACTCTGCCTGTGGGGACAGAAGAGAAATCTGCCCAACTATACAGCATAGGCTGCTTTCCCTACCAATAATGACCTTGGAGTTCCCTTCTTTCTTTCCTTAATCTAAATAGTTTCTTATCTCTCTGCTTCACTCTTTCTAACAACTCCATTATCTTTAACCTTTTGCTCTGAAACCCCCCAAATCCAAGTGATTCCGTATTAGCACCCCACACATCCAGCCTCTACTGTACTAGTCTCCCGGCGTTATCAAGATGATACACTTCCAAAATCTTCCTCACCACCTCACTGATCTCTGTAGTTGTTCTCTGCATTTCCCTTCTCTGAGTATTCCTTGTTTAAATCCTCCTGCAACACACACACACTCATGTGCCTTTCTCCTAAAGCAACCCCTCCTGCTTTAACTCTACTTCTGCTGACTTTTCCAAATTTTCCCCACATCCCACAAATTTAAGTTAACCTACTTCCTTTACACTGTTCTGTGACCCTGTTTCTGTATCCACTTTTTGCCTTACCTGTGCTTTGAAAGCTTCATTTTCCCTCCAGAAGGTCCATGTGTTTGTTCCTTTATCTCCACCATCACTGGGGTTTCTTTTCAGCAGTTGAAATGTTCCTTCCCTTTTCAAGAAAGCTTCCCTCTCTGCCAGGCTACAAAAGGAGGGAAGAGCCTGTCTTGTGTCCTAATAGAGGGAATATCGGCTCAGTTTGCACATGGTGAATGACAGGATCTTGGCTGGAATTTACTGTATGTCCCTCCAAGAAAAAGAAGGAAGAGCTCTGATCTGGAATTGAGTACTGGAAAGGAAAGTCTTGTTTGCCATGTGCAGTCAGGCCAATTAGAAGCCTTACTAGCAGGCACAACCGGAGGTAAAAGGAGATGGCTATTTCAGAGTCACAGAATCACCTTTTTCTTCCCTCTCTATTCTTTCCTGTTTTCATCCAGCTGACATTTGGAGGTAACAGAAGAAAGTTGCTGTCCAGCAAAAAATCCCATGACATGTGCTTGTCTCTGTTGCTAGAATTGCACCTCCTTCTGTTTTCCTCTGTGCCTAGATCTAGAGCCATGGGAAAGAGGATGGTGCCTGCCAGTGCACACCTGATGAGTCAGTTGCAGCTTTTTTTGATTCATTGATTCATTTTTACTTTTTTTTTTTTTTTTTAACTGATCCTTATAAATCAACAAGAGACGTCAGTGGGTAGGATGGATTAGACTGTGCTCTCTCAAACAGGAAAGGAATGAGTGATGGCCAGCTGGGTACCCCAGAGAAAAGGCATGTGACAAACCCTTCCTCCCCTCAACAGTCCAAAGAGTCTGAAAGCTGCAACAAAACAGCAAAAAATAGATGGTTCTCCAAGCAGTCAAGGGATTCAAAATGTTGTGTTGTTCTTCCTCTTAGTGAATTCCTAACAAGAAAAAGAAATCTCAGCAAAATAAAAGAAGCAAAGCAAGTGGGATGAGAGCTTTCTCTACAGGATCAGTTTCCCATAAATGGAAGTGTCTCAACTGGAGAAGTGGTTACAAGGACAATAAGAGAAGAGCAAAGGGCTTACACAAAATGAATTGCTCTCTTCATTTTTGCCAGCCTCATCCATTAGAGTTATACCTCTTCTTCATAGTGGCAAAATATATTTGAATCCTGTGAAATTGCACGTGACTTCCTGATCTTTTGAAAAAAACATGTTTATTTTGTTTTGACAAGTTACTCTTGTCATTCTGGCTGAAAGATATTGAGTCTAATGACAATTTTTTTAGATGGTGTCCTTAACCTCTATGTTTTCCACAGGAAGTGATTATGCAAAACTGTGTTATAGTCACACTGGATTCTGACATTTGAAATAATTTGCTATGTTTTATTATATTTTTATCTAGGAGTGAATTCAAGAAGTCATAAAGAACACATGAATAATATCAGGAAATATATTTCTGATACAGAAAGACATGTCTTTCCTCGTTTGTGCACTACTGTGGTGCAAATGTACAGAGTTTTAAAAAGAAGTGATTTTCAGCAAATATTCAGAATATTTTTCCATTCCATTCTATTATTACTTATAACCTTGTGACAGCATTAGCACGTTGGTGCTGATTCTGCTGAGATATAAATACGTCTTCTTTTTTGGGGCATGCCATCTGGAATCAGAATTCTTTCAAAGAAATGTAAATAGCTAGCTTTTTTTCCCCACATTACATCTCTAACATTTTATTTTTCTTTTTGGATTTGCAGGTGGCAAAGGAGGGAAAAAGAAGAAAAACAAAAATACTGCCAAACCCCAGAAAAGTAATGGGTCGAACTGGGCCAGTGTTCCCCTCCCACCCCCTCCTGTGCAGCCACTTCCAGGCACAGAGCTGGAACACTATGGGGTGGATCAGCAAGAAGCAGGGTAATTTTTTTTTTTCTTTTGAAGAAAAACCTGTGATTTGCAGAGATGGGGCCTTTTTTCTTATTATTTTTTAAATTTTGCTAAGTGACAATATTATTCTCTTTCATTTAAAAAAAAAAAGGTAAAATAGCGCCTTATCCTGTAGACTTATTCGAGGCTGTGGAGGAGAAATGTTTGAATAGCTTCTCTGGAGAGTGACTGAAGGTGGAAACAAAAGTGACCTTGCTTTGTCATCATGTAGGGCTTCACTGCTTTCTCATGCTGAGAAGTATCTCACTTCACAGGTAGCTTAATTGAATTCTGTTGGGACTGCATGCAGCTGATGGGACTAGAAGTGAGTAAGGATGACATAATCTGGCTCTTTGTATTTCTTCACTGCTTTGATGTTTAAAAATATTAGAGCCAACAGAACAAAAAAAAAAAAAACAACAAACTCCACCAAATTGGATTATTTTTTGAAGATCAGCCAATGGATAATAATGTTCTCATCAGCTTTTAGAAGAAATTTCACGGTTGAGGAAGGCATGCTAATTATGGGCTTTTTGTTGTTGCCGTTTAAACAACCCTTAAGTTTCTAGAACCTTCCACTTTTTTTTGTATAGCTTAAACTTGTTCTCAAGGACACATAATCACACAAGAAGCACTGGGGGAGAGGAAAGAGACATTTTCTGCTCAGACAACAATTATAGAATGCTTTTTATAACGTGTAATTACATGACATACCAGGTTATCAAACTCTGGAGGAAAATCAGAGTATACAGAAAAATAGTTTACTGTGGTCAGTTCTATTGGAGCCTTTGAGAATAATTGTTCTGTCAGGGACAAATTTCTGCCTGTTTAAATATATGGATCAACCAGTATTTCCTAAGGATGAAACATGTTTTAAAAGAACAATGTAATAGCTTTACTGACTAAAAATATTTCAAGTGTTGTCTCTTTTGTAAGCCTGAAGCATTGATCATTACTAGTTTTATAATGAAAATATTATTTGAGTTTATACCAAGTTCTTTAACTCTTAAATGAATAACAACTGACTGTGTTAGTCAGTGGAATTCTTTTTAAAATTATGACCCGTTCAGACTCTATTTGTGTTAGAATTGCAAAGCAAATATAAGGGAAAATTAATATCCTTACTGATTGTAAGTGTTGTTTAAATCTCAAGGCAAGAAGTGCATATAATCATGGTGTTCTGTATTCTGTTATAAAAGACGAAAATAAATTTTAAATGGTTTTACCAGATAATACTTGTCTTTATCAGTTTACACCCTTAGAACACATTTGCAGCCATTTCACTGAAACAATTATGCTATAGAAGGCAAAAAACTTAGATTGTCTTTCAGAACAGTGACATAGCATAAAAGGTAAATGGAAATACCTTGTAAAAAATTCCTTTGTGACACAGGGCTTGACTCCTCAGTTGCATAGAGTATCTGTAATTTAACTGGAAGGAATGATGTTGGTCACCAAGACAACATTGGTTATTTAAGGATAAGGTAATCACCAGCCTTCCACTTTCACAACAATTCAGACTTAGTTTTTCTTCTGATTATCTTCTGAATTACTCTCCTCTGGTTTTTGCAGTGCCTCATTAACAGTGGTTGTACCTTGACCTTGTAATATGCATTTTACCAACCACACAAAAATCTGAAGATTAGACTTCCAGTATCAGTCTGAAGCTGTAATTTGCAGCCACCTGTGTTGAAGAATGGATCTGCAATGTCCATACTTTCTCAGGATGTATCCAGTACTAATGGTTATTCTGTATTCAGGGGTTGATCTTGTTTCCATGGTTTTCAACATGCTAAAATGGAATGAATCGTGGACTGTGGTCCTTTACGTTGCCTTTAATGTGGACATAGTGGGTAAAAAAACCCCCAAAACAACAACGCATTTTTTAAACTGTTTTGTTTGTCTTGATTTGTTTTGATGTACTCTATCTGTGACAAGTTCAATGTGTTTTAATGTTAGAATTAATTACATGCAGAGTAGATGCTTTTGCTTGATTTTATCTAAACTTGACAGTAAGGAAATGCTCATTATTTAGTCATTATCATCTATTTTGATTTTTCACTGATACTATGCATGTTCTTGAGCCAACTCCAGTAAAAGCAGCCTGCATATTTTTATTCGGCTATTTCTTGCTATTGATTGCACTTTAGAAGGGAATATTAGCTGCTGGATGTCAATATATTTGAGACTTGTTTTCTGTCATTAGAAGAAGTTAAGAAAATATTACCTTTCACATCAAAAAAATCTTTTCTGGTGAGGTCTAGGGAGGGAAGCATCCTTTATTGCAACTGTGTGTGTAATGAAACACAGTTGTTATGGAATGTGCCCATTATCCATCACCTTTATTTTTTATCTTGAAGGAAAAAAAAATCTATCAGTGTAATTAATCAAGTTTTTTAGTAGCAAAAGATTGCTATAGGATAAAAGTGTTGAGAATACTAAATAAAAGTATTATAACAAAAGTTATTAGAAGCATAGAGAGTCATGTTTGTTAACCAGAACTTAATAGAGACTCAATTAATGGAATTACAGCCAGAGATCTCTAACATAGTTAAGGTGCTTAGATTTTAATAAGCATACTTGAAAAAAGTTGCATTTTCAGCACATTGGATTTACTCAGAAAATCAGAAAGGACATGGGTGTGACCAATACAAATCATTTATGTGAGGTAACTACTGTGTAGTTTCTTAAGTTTGCTAGCTTTTTCTTGCAGGCTTTTTTTTTTTTTCCTTCTCTAAATGCAGGTTAGAACCTGTGGCTTTTTGGACATCTTACAATATGAAGGCAAGGGTTCTTGTACCTCAGACCTTGAACCTCAATGTCCTGAGCTTCAGGCTTAGGCTGCTTTCCATTTCAAACAAAATTTGGGTAAAGATACGATACTTGTGCAGAATCTTTTCACTAAGAAGTCTTTTTAGTGAGAAATCTTTTTACTATCAAGCTGAACATTTGGGGATTTGAAGCAAGTAGGGTCAAAAGGCGAGCACTTCCAAAGCTCATTTATTCATCATTGGGAAGTCACTAGGGAGTATCTTTTTGCCCTGTCCCTTTTAAAGAAGACGTTATACCAAAGCATGAGGTTGAGAGAGCAAAAGTAAGTGAGAGAGCTGTTGCACTGTACATTTTTAGCAGCATGAGTTAGGATGGTCCCTTCAGCCTGGGGTGCAAATGTCATGAGTGAGTATTGCTAGGAAAGAGAAATAACAGCTGGCCATATCTTAATTGTCTGCTAAGGATGAATATGTATCATGTAACATTTTCTTAAGTCTCTGTGTTATGAAAATGGTAATGATCAATCACTGAAAAGCTCCTAAATGCCCAGGGTTAAGATCTAGCCTTTGTTTTCACCTCTGTACATGTACATGTCTTTGTGTATCTATATATTGTTATACTGACATACAATTTTAAAGTAATATCAGTGTTAATTACCAAATATGTCTTCCACAGACTTTTGGATGGTTAGGTGAGGTTGCTTAAGCTATCTAGAATCTGTGCTTTTAAATAGAATCTGAATAAGGAAAAGATAGTCCATTTAATTTTAGAAATCTGTGGGTTTTGCTTAAAGTAAATGTTTGTTCATAATACAGGTTTTGAAACTTCTTCATCTCCGTGTTCCCAGCATTGTTATAACCTGGCTTCACACTTGAGAAAATTGGCAGTAATTCATTTTTCTCGGGGAAATTGGCAATTCCTTCCTTCTGAATCAGAAGCCTTAAGGAGTATTCTTAAACTGGTTTGAGAAATTAGCTGTGTAACACAATGCATTGCCTGCCTGCATTGCAGAAAAAAAGGACCTTGTCAGCAGTCCTTGAAGGTGGAAAGAAGATAAAGTGACTTAGTAGATGATGCTTGGGAAATGGCCTTTAGAGTGTGAGATGGTTTGACAGTGAAGGAGCTGTGAGAGCTTTTGGTTGTCTGGTTGCCTTTGGAAAAAAAAAAAAAAATGTCTATCCTGAGTTATTTTGGAATAGACTGAGAGTTAAGAAGAAATGTGTGCCGATGCTCAAGGGAATGCTGACTGACTGGGTGTTTTGAAGATGGGAGTAGTAGACAGTTGAGACTGGCGTGGTGTGATCGTCAGCAGAGCTGTGCACAACTGAAGTTGTATTCAGATTAGGGAGTTACTCTGGGGAGATAATGCACTGGGAATGACCATAGTCACTTAGGCCTATACTCCTTGAGTGATGCTGGTGTCTCTAAGTGACAGGATCCGGAGATGATACTGAAATACATCACTGAATTGAAAGGTCCTGTGATGAGTACAAAGACTGAAAGGGATTGACTTGCTGGTGAAGCTTACATAAGAAGTGATAATAAAATATAAAGCTTCTGTTTCTAGCCATGATCGGATATAGTATCACCCCTTACAGCCTTGGTATAAGGCAAAAATCAAACCACAAACACCTATGAGAATACCCCTAATATATGAAAAGAGAAGAATTTGATGTTCAACAATACTGGTAGTTGTTTTATCTTTTAACTTACTTTGGGCAGATGTGATGAAAGTGTTCAGAAATGCAGCAGTGTCTAGGTGAGTCCCAGTACAGATTGGTTAGGAAGTGGGGTGCTGGCAGATGTACCTTATCAGCTGGTGCTGTGACATAGCATATGCTTAGGGTCAGCACTGCTGTGACATGAATATATTACACATCATAGGAGATACATATTTGCAGTGTGGGAAGACTAGCACTTAGGAGGAAAGTGTAGCTTCAAAATAGAAACAAAGAGTAAATTTATAGACAAAGGGGAGGATGGAATAAGTGCATAAGTGCAACTATATAAGGCTTGCTCTACCTTTTAAGAATGCTGCTGTTTTCACGTCTAGGTCAATCTTCATGCACTCTCCTAGATTAATGATCCTGGAAGCGAGTTAGTTCATTGTTGTTGTTGATTGTGGTGTAACATTATCTAATCACCATTAACAAATGCAATAACGGGTCAGTAATTTTTTTGTTGTGCTTCTTGTTCGAGCTGCTTAGCTGATGTGGGAAAAATTAAACTGACTCAGTAAGGACAATTTAAGCAATTATGACCCTGTTTTCATTAAATGTTAAAAACTTCCACTGAGTGTGAGGGTTATAGCTATAGCAGAAATCCTGTATGCCCTTTACACCCTCGGCTGTGTGGCAGAGATGAGTTTTGATATACACTAAGTTCATTTGGTTTTCATTTTAGATATGACAGTGATGGTTGGTGTCCGCCTTTGCCAGTTCAGACCTACCTACATCAGGGCATGGAGGATGAGCTTGAAGAAGATGATGATCGTGTTCCCACACCTCCTGTCCGAGGAGTAGCTTCATCACCTGCCATCTCCTTTGGGCAACAGTCGACTGCAACCCTCACGCCTTCCCCACGAGAGGAGATGCAGCCAATGCTTCAGGCTCACCTTGATGAATTAACAAGGGCTTACCAGTTTGATATAGCAAAGCAGACATGGTAAATGTTTGAGGGGGCCACTCGTGATCTGGGAAATGCAAGCATAATTTATTCCTCTATGACATAAATATTGGCTGCGTTTAACAACATTTCAATAATATTTCCAAAGAAGTAAAGTGGAAGAAGAAATAGTAAAACTGTGCCTAGAGTGTGAAGGCCTTAAGCGTTAGTGGGTGCTTTTTAAATCATAATGCTTGGTAATAAGTTAAATCTTGTCTAAAAACATGTAAAAACAATATTTCTCTGAAATTTTACATATGCTCAACAAAGTAGTTAGCACCCACCTACTGACAGCTTTTATACAGTCAAGAGTACTCTCTTTCAGGCTAGCAAAAGATATGAATTTTTTAGGATTTTCAAAAATAATGAGATTCTAACTCCTGAAAATCATTAAAAATAATGATAGTTACTTGAAATAGCACTAGAGCAGCTTTTACATGCTGTCACATGAGAATGGAGCATTTGCATCTCTGACCGTAGTTTGAAATACCATGAGAATTTCTGATTCATAGGAAAAACCCAGAAATAGCTGGAAGAAAGTTGTTAGTATTTACCAAATGGATCTGGTGTTTTAGAGTGCTTTATGCCTATTTAAAGGAAGAGCAAGCAAATACCACAGTAACATTTCCCCTGCAAAACAAACAGAAGCAATCTCTTCAGGGACTGAAAAAAGAACTTGTCAAGTGCGCCAGGCTGGGGATACGGTGAAGGTCAGTTGCTTCCTGGATGTTCCCTAAGCAGCAGTTGTCCTTTTACAACTTTTCTACCCAGACAAAGCCTGCGAATCTCAGAGGAGAGGAGCAGAGCTACTTACGGAGTGGCACAGTGCCAGCAGAGGAGCAGCCTTTCTTCGCTGGTAAATAAAGCCACAAAGTTATTCAGCTTGAGCTCCCGTAAATAGAGCAGGCAGGTAGGCAGGCGGTGCCAAATCAAAGCCAGCTGTTTTCCCTGGACACCGTGGAGGCCTCGAGGCTTGTCTGCAATCTGCACTCAATCAACAGGGTACTTTGGTCCCGCTGCAGCGCCTCGCTGCCAAGCACGGACCCCGGCCTGCCTGTGGGACAGCCCAAATCCCAGGCAGCAGCTAGACCTGGCCTATGGAAGGTAGCTGACTTCTGAGCCAGCACACAGATGCACACCCTGTCAGCACAGTCACTCGCTGCTGCATTTTGCAGCTGTTACCCTTTCTATGCCCTACAAACCTGGGGTTCCAGTCCAGGCGCTGATAGTGGAGTAGGACACTGTAGCAAAGCCTTTTGCAGCTGACAAGAAAGGTCTTGCTCCCTCTTTGGAGAAGTGAAAATTGATTGGGAACTTTCATAATGTGCTTAGGAATATACAGATTTTAATGTTGCTCTTGGGTAAGGTCACAGTAATTGAGCCTGAAACTCTAGGGGGGAAAAAAAATCAAGGAGATACCTTTTTTTCATACTGAGACCTTATAGGTATTAGAGCAAGTATTGAGGGTTGCAAATACAAGGGATTTTTATGCAATGGAATTGTTTAATGCTTTTATATTGTTTGACTGGACATGTATCATGCTGCTTAAAGTCAGTAGAAAGTCCTCTGTTGTTTTACCTGGGAAGGGAGATTTCTTAGTTTTCTTTTTACAAAGTTAACCTGTCCAGTGTAGAGAGAGGGGGAGGCAAAGCAGAAAGATGAGACCTGTCAAATAGGTTACCGTGGGAGTAACAACAGAGAAATATAGAGAACAGACAACTAGGAATTTAAGAAAGAGCACATTAGAGATTACTGGAAAAGTACATAATCATTATGGCCTTGATCCAGCAAATCACTTAAGTATATGCTTAACTACAAGTACATGAGAAATTGACTTCAATTGTTCTATCACAAGCTTAACATTAAGCATATACTTAAGCATTTTGCTTGATTGGGAGCTAATCACACTGTTTATTGAGGATTAGTTAGATGGTGGTGCCCTTTAGCACAGTGTTTTGAACACTGCATAGCTAAGAACCTGGTGTCCAGGAAGAAAAGCATTCAAGAACTGCTAATCAGGAGGGGGTTGTATATCAAAAAGGAAGCATTTGCTCTGCAAATAAGGTTCAGAATAAGCTATAAGTTAAACCCTACAAACAGGTGGAAGTTGATTCCAGTGGTGCATAAGATTTACTGTGACATTCTCCTATCTGATAGATTTACATTATGGGAGAGGGGGAGTGGAAGAAAGCTCAATGAATAAAGAAAATTACTGTACTCATTGAGTGTAGGCAATAATACAGCACAAAGTTTTCATTGAAAATATAGTAGAGCTCAGAACCTAACATGTGGCAGCTGTAATTTTTTTCTGTTATACTGATGTCCAAGCAAGAGAGCAGCAGAATCCTGGGTCCCATCCAGAGTGCTGCCGTTTCAAATCAGGCCATGGCACCTCACATACAGTTACCCAAGGATTCCTACGTGCCTAAGTTAGCACTTTTAAGCGTGGTACATGCTCTTATGCCAAGGTCAGTCGTACCTGGGCCCCCTGGCACAGCTTGTGGTATACCTGTTGTGCTGTGGGGAATGCTGCTTTTAAAGCTGATGGTGTTCTCCTCTGTATCCTCTCAGAGACCAGGCAAATGAGACTCCAAATCCCATGCTTGCCTTTGGCCATTTAGCTATCCTGTGGGTGTTTTTTTTATCTTTGTTTTCCTTTTTTTTTATTTGTGACTGCTGCATACAGTAATTTCACACATGCATGCCCTAATACTGCTGCAATTAAATCAATTAAACTACTTGGAATAAAGCGAAATGAAAAGGCCTCACTGATAATGTGTTCACTGGACTTGAAAATTTCTCCTGTCCTGCTGGCCATTTCCTCCTCTTTAGGGTGACTTCTGCTTCAGGGCACTGTGTCTGTTTAGGCGGAAGGAGTGAAATTAAAGTTTGGTTCAGTGTGTGATTTGCAAGGTGGAATATCGTGTGAGATGCTTGTATGCTAGGCTGGGATTCAGGACTGTGCTTTTCCACGGATTTCCTACCTGATTTATGGAGCCTCTGTGTATATCACTCTTCATCTGTAAAAGGACAGTGCTGACCTTCCCCGTCCTAGAGGAGGAGAAGTATATTTAAGACTGGAAAGTGTGCAGGTGCTCTGGTATTAGAAGCTGTGGTGAATAACTGAACTGTCTTTTCTTGAGTTTAACCTAACAAGCACATTTTGTAAATCTACTTCAGGACCTGTTGAAAGGCTTTTATTTTGTTGACTGTGGAGTACAAAGGCTCATCCGTTCTGATAATTTTCCTGTCTGTTTGTTTGTGTAGGCACATCCAAAGCAATACACAACCTCCTCAGGCTCCCGTTCCACCCCTAGGATATGTATCTGGAAACCTTATTTCAGATTTGGAAACAGATGTTCCAGATGAGGATGACGATGAGGATGATATTGAAGAAGAAACTGTAGAAATCAGTAGGCCACTAAGAGGTCTAGAGCATACTCCAGGCTCCAGTATGGACAATCTAGACAGCTCTGTGACAGGTAACCAAACACAGTTAACAGTGACACCAACTTGTTCCTAAACAGCAAAATACATCATCAGTCAAATCCTTTCTAAGTGAAAATTTATTCCACTCTATTTCTGCAACGTTTAAAATGTGTTAATACTAAACACTAAAGTTAAAGAAGGATTTGGGAATAGTTTGCTTTGCTGCAAAATGATAAGAAAATTCATGAATTTTAAAAAGCTTTAAAGACTTGAAAGAAAACTCAATTATATCCTAGCTTTCATGAAAAGTTCATTCTACTGGAGAAGCAAGGCAGTTACATAAAAAGGAGGGGGGAGACCTCAGCTTAGGAATATATATTTCATAAATCAGAAGCAGCATAAAAATGTTATCTTAAAGCACTTTTAGATATTTGGCTGGGAAAATGCTTTCCCAGATGAACACAAGGAAGTTAAAGACTTCAGAGTAAGTGTAGTTAGATCACCACAACATTTATTTCTAGAGTAAATATAACATTTATGTAGGAAAATGCGTATTTTAAACTCACTTTGCGTTGCTGAATTTAGTAATTGTTCCCTTTCAGTAAAGCTATTTAATTATTCTGACCCTCCTTGCCTTACTGCTTCTTGCCCTTTGCATGCCTTGGAAAGCTCCAACATCATCAAAGGGGATCTAGAAAGCTGTTCTAAACTAATGCACAGGGTCTGAATGAGTAAAATGCCTGTTGGAGAAATGCAGTGAAAGACATTTGGTTTTCAAATACACAAAGTCCTTTTTTTAAGCATCAGTGTATTTCCCTTTATGTTGAACTTGGGCCTCTCTATAATATATTGTGTCCATAATGTGCAGGTGTACTAAAGACCCGAATGTCCCAAATGTCCCAGTGTCCAGAGCTCATGGGTGCTGCTTCAGTCTTTGATCTCAGCAGACAAATACTGATTGTTAATTGTACCTTAAGGGAGACTTGTTCAGTACAACTTACTACCCTATTGCCCCTGAATTCCATCTCATTGTTCTGGACCTCTGAAATTCCAAGGATTTTGCGCCCTCATGTAAAAATTGCTGTTCTGAAAACACTGGGCAAACATGACAGTGATGGAGCATCAATACCTATAAATTTTCTTCCTTTTCCCTTGCTGAATGAAACAGTGTGTAGCTTAATCCCACTTTCCTGGTTTTCCTTCACCCTTGGGCCAGACTGCTTACCAATCTAATTAAGATTTAAGAACTGTATCTCTGCTGCTGTGATTTGAAATCCAGATTCAACTGAAGGCCATAGAGTTAAAGTTTAAATCCCTGAATTGAGAAGGTTAACTTATTAGTGCATGAGTATGTTAAGTCACTTTGCTTGAATTTCCAGCGTAATCTCCTTCGGGCTATAATTCTGCATATTTTTGCATATTTCACTAATGGCTTAGAAGTCTTTCCATTAGGAAAGCAGTAAGAATTTTGCAGTGGTAATACAGCAATAAATTTAAAAAATTAGGTTTGTATGTATTTTTCATTTTCATTATATTAATATGCCAATGTTTATGTATCTGTAAATCAGAAAATGATTTCACATTTGCATCTTCACCTGATATTTTGGACCACCCTACCTAGAGCAAATGAGGAATAGCTATATTCCTGCTCCAACTTGTAGACTTTTGTGCTTATTACAATTTAACCTTTTATGAATAACCTTCAAATTTCTTATGATATTTATAAATCTTGTTGGATTATTGGAGTTTTAAAAGTGTAATTATTGGAGTGTTAAAAACTTCCTGCTGTGCTATTTTAGACGAAATTGGGCAGAACCTGATTATGTAGACTGGGAGTGTACTCACGTTGATTTAATGCACTCCCACTCATCACCACCACTATCTTGATGTGGCCTCATCCAGGTGAAAATTAAGGGTTTCCTTTTGCCTTTTCCTTTGCCTGTTTAATTACTAGCTGGATCTGTTCCTTGATCTGGTTCACCGCATGGCAAGGTGTGTGCTGGCTCTGCAGGAAGGGAAAGTGCAGCTGGGAGGGAAGCAGAATGATAGACTGCCCCTACAGCATACAGCCAGTGTTTAGATTGACTTAAAACAATTAGGGAACTGTAGCCTTACCAAAATACACCCAGAGTGTTAGTCTAAATGATCTGTAAAATGGCAAAATATACAAATAACAAAACTGCTTCTGTTTTCCTCATTTACTACATGGGTAAAACCTTGATTTTTAGGAGGGTTTGCTTTGGGCTTGTTGTTGTGGGGTTTTTTTGGGTTTGTTTTTTTTTAAGGAATGGAAGGAAACTGCTTATTATACTTATTTTTTTTTTTCCGAAAGAGAATCTTAATTTTTGTTTATCTCTTTCTGTTAACTCTTCCAGGCTGTGTTTACTGGTGTTAATGAGGGTATAGCAAATTGCTTTCATTGTTTCCAAGCTGTTTCTCATTCTTCAATTTGATTGCTTTTAAAATACTGTAGAACAACTAAATTGTTTTATTGCACTGAGAATATATAAGCTACTTCTTTTCACAGAGCCTTTGGCTACTTAAACCAGCATTTTCCTAGGACTTTATAGACCATGTCTTCAGTTCTCTAAATATATTGAAAAATGGAGGCAAATGAGGATAATTATATTGAAAATGGAGGCAAATGAGGATATCTGACCCAGATGAAGCAATATTTCTGTTCATTTTGAAGTGCCTTGTGAGTTCGGTGTTTGTGACAAATCTATACTGACATCCCTTGGTCCAGACTTCCCTCAAATAGAGTTGCTGT
This sequence comes from Empidonax traillii, assembly GCF_003031625.1. NCBI lineage: Eukaryota > Metazoa > Chordata > Aves > Passeriformes > Tyrannidae > Empidonax > Empidonax traillii. The sequence continues at coordinate 235,124 of NW_020956045.1, forward strand.
ACAGGGAGCAGGGCGAGTTTCCTCACCCTGTACTGTTCGCATGCTCTTGGATTGAAGTGGTGCTTTGTTCTCCCTGGCTGAGCTGAGACCCAGGATTTCACTGAGTGCCAAAATGTGGGATTCTCTGAGGGGAAACCCTGGCACTGCGTGAGCCAAAGCACAAACTACTAAATTCCTCTGTCACCACAGTGTTGCTCTTTTAAACTGTTTAAAAGTCAAGTTGTCTTCCAGGCCCTTGAGTTTTAGTTACAGCTAGCTGAAGATGCAGACAAGGATTTAATCTGCACTATTAAGCTTTTCTCTTTGCAGGTGGCAGAGACATAATGTTGACGTGTATAACAAAGTGCAAAGAAAGGAGGAGTGCACAGTGACTGTATCTTAACATCCTCCAGATATGGCAGAGAGAACTCGGGGAGGGAGGTTTGGATTTGAATGTTTGTGGGATGGAATACGAAATTAAAGCCAAATTTTTTCTCCGTTCCCAGTTTGTTAGGACACTTAGTCACTGATTCTGCTTTAAAAAAAAAAAAAAAAGGAAAGAAAAAGAAATGAAAGAAAGAACTGGAAAACAGTGGTAAAACTTTTGCTCACTCGACTTTTAATTCACAATTATTTAGAGTTGGTTTTGGCTTTCAGAGACACATTGAAATACGTATTTTCTTTTGTTTATGTTTAATGTTTGCCTTAATAATTGCTGTGCAGAGTTCTGGCATGAATGATCATGAAGAGTCTGTTATATTATTCTGCTTTAATAGATTTAATCAATTGCATATGATGACTGTATCAGAAATTAATTTGCCTCTCACTGAAATCACTAAGAACAAGGCTAATTGTTTTTTTTTTTTTTTTTTTCAGATCTAAGTATTATGGTTTGGGGGTTTTCTTTCCACCCTCCTTATTTTCTCCTCCCACAGCACCACCAGTGAAGCTGGTTGTTGTATCTTCAGTCTTGGTGCATTTTAACTGAGGGGAGAGATACACCTATTAACCAGCATGGAAATTAGAACAAGCCCTCTTGTACCTAACTGGTTACAAACTGACGTAAACAGAGAGATGTTCTTGTAAGCGGTGCCACAGCAAATGGATAATTTATTTTTTTTCAATAAAATTGTACAAATCTGAAATTATAAAAATATCTGTAGGCTGAATGGCTCAGCAAGGAAGAATATCCCTTATTTGACATGTTTTGATCTTGATTAAAAAAATCACTGATCACTGTATGTATGGAAAAAGTTTTACATTCATTGTGCCTGAGCACAAATGGAATAATTCTTGGAAATTGCACAATATCATTTTCATGAGCCATATTTTACCATGGCAGAGCTCAATATTTATATTGATTTGCTTAGGGATACCTATTGCAAAAGATTCTATTTTATAAGCAGTTAGACAGATTGCATTTAATAGGTAGAATGTGTTTCATGGATTAAATATGTGCTCAGAAAATAAGAAACTGCTACTTTTTGTATCTTATAAAAATGGTAATGCAACAATTAGCAGGGTCATATTATAAAGCACAGACTTTACTCTAGCTTAATGGATCTAGGGATATGCATTCATCAGCAACGATAGATTTAGCATAAAATGACATGTAAATGAATTGATGACTGATCATAAATTAATTTTAGTGCTGAAGAAGTAATAGAGACACAGCAAGATGCCACTTTATCATAGTATTTTACTGCTCAGCAACATTTGAGCAACTACTTAATGTTCTGTGTGCATTTCTTTTCTAACAGCTTGAATAAATTTGAGAATTTTTTGTGCCTTTCAGCAATATGGAAACCAAAAAAATCTCGAAAGATGGAATGCAAACAGAAATAAATTTGCCTAAGTGACATAAATTCATTTTTCATTAGATGTTTATGAAGGGCATTAATTATGGTTGGACCTGTGAAGTGCCAAATAAGTATGCATGATTTTTACCTCCTTTTGTTTAGTGTTTCCTGCCCCGAAAGAAAAAAAACTAAAACTTAAAGGGGTTTGTTCCAGGTGTATACATTTAAATATTCAGGCATTTATGGTGAAGTATAATGTAAGGTGTGAGACAAGGTCTAGTTTTTGAAGTGTGATCATAAATATCTTCTGCATTTAGACCCTTCTATTATTCATTCTTATTTTGGTGTTGCAATGACTATCTCCCCTTCTGTTCTATCGCTTTCACCAAAATCAGTGGGCACTTCTTTGTAATCATGGCAGTGGTCAGACACATCCAAGAGAGGATAATGTCTTTCTCCTGTACAAAGACTACGAGAAATCTGTAACTGATTTCAGCTGAAGTAGCATCAGTTCCCAAGGGTGTTACTCCTTCTTCACAAACCTAAGGAGTCCATCCCTGTTCCATCCAAAAAAAAAAACCTGCAGGGGAGCAGGGACCCAACATTACTATGTGCTTGAGGGTTTTGTGAAGAAAAGCACGTATGCATACACATGAAAGTACCAGTGACATCATGTCTTGAGTTTAAGCAAGCACACAGATAATATGGGATGTACAGAAAAGTATCTAATGGAATTTTCATAAGTGTTAGCTTTGCTGTGAGCAGCTTTTATTTCACAAGTGCATTAGATATTTTTATTTTTAAGTAAAGCAACAGCACACTTTACAAAGAAAAATAACACTTTTTTTAATTGCCAGCAAAATGCCACTAAAAGCAGTAGCAATGCAGTCTATATTAGAAGCTAGCACCTCTGTTCCCCTCACCTTTCCCTGAGAGCAAAGAAGCTTTCTGTTTGCGTTAGCACCAAGAGATATTTTATGGAGCAAGAAAACAGAGTTCAACTTTTCACAGAGCTGATTTTGTTCTGCATAAAGCATTTACTGCTGCTGTCAGCAAGAGTAAAATTTACAGTTGCCAGAAAGCGTAAAAACTCAAATGTGCTCTTGGAAAACACATAGTGAGTTGCATGTAAAGGAGACACTAAAAGCCTGTTTCATCCCATTTCAAAATGCACAGTTGATCTGAAAGGAACGTCAGCATCTCCTATTCTGCCTTTATTCAGAGAAAAACAAATGTGCATCTGATTTGGAAAACAAGAGGCCAGTGGATGCCTTTAAATGCCTCGTGTGCTGTGTTAACACAGCTCTGTGGTGGCCTGAGGGGCCCAGGGTGGGCTCCAGCTCTCCCATACCTCCTGGGCAATGTCCACACCTCTGCAGGTCAAAGCAAAAAGGGTTTTACTGCTGCAAATTCTGTTGTGGAAAAGAAATTGTTTATGCAGGGAAGCCGAATAGCTCTGGAATCAGTAGAAGTAATGGAGAAATTTTGCTTTTGGCTCCCTGGTCACACACAGCTGTGGGTGCTGTGTGTGTCTCAGGGTATCTTGCTGACTTCAGCAGTTATAAAAAGTTTTGACTCTGCTTCCAGCAACCAGAGGTTTCATAGAGAATCATAGAATGGTTTGGGTTGGAAGGGATCTTTAAAGATCATCTTGTTCCAACCCCTCTGCCATGGGCAGGGACACCTTCCACTGGACCTGGTTGCTCCAAGCCCCATCCAACCCAGCCTCAAACACTCCAGCAATGGGGCATCCACAGCTTCTCCGGGCAACCTGGTCCAGTGTCTCACCACCTCACAGTAAAGAATTTGTTCCCAATATCCTACTCTCAGTTTAAAAACGTGTCCTGCCTCTTGTCCTGCCACTACAGGCCTTATCAGAAAGTCTCTTTCTGTCTTTTCTATAAGCCCCCTTTATATACTGAAAGGCTGCAGTGAGATCTCCCCAGAGCCTTCTCTTCTCCAGGCTGAACAACCCCAGCTCTCTCAGCCTGCCTTCACAGGGGAGGTTTTCCAGCACCCTTATAATTTTGTGGCTCTTCTCTGGACACACTCTAACAGATTTCATGTCTGTCTCGTGCTGGGAACCCCAGAACTGGATGCACAACTCCAGGTGAGGTCATGATGTCCCAGTAAAACTCACATACATCCCTCCAAGAATGTGAGCCATGCTTCCATCCTCGCAGGTCCCTCCTAGCACAGCTGCTGAAGGAGAGGGGAAAGAGGGAGTGATCCATGGGCAGAGCACACTATTCCCAGCCTGGATAATACTTGTTGTCCATGGGAATGTGAAGGAGTTGAGGAACGGGACTTTTTTATAGGGTTAGCCTAGAAAGCTGGCAGTCTGATAACAGCAACTAAAATTTAGGTATTTTTAGAAAAAGTGGCATATCTATAAGTGTGTAGAACAACAGCTGTATTCACACATATTAGGAGAAAGCATTATGGGCTTTTGTAGATTTTAAATATGTTTCACACTTAGAACGTGGCTTATTTTTTTGGATTGAGTGACAGTCCAGTCCTCCAAAGAGTAGATGCAAAATAGCTACTAGACATACCCTGAAAGTGTCCCATACAAATTGCAGTGTGTATTGTATGTTGTGTAACAGCTGAGGGGTTAGCAAATGGACAGAGCAACTTGAGCAAGTGGAAATTCAAAGTTCTTTTAAAATATCCATAGTCTTATGAACTATGATACTGAAAACAATAACTGTTCTGTGCAGTATGTGGTTTTTTTATGTCTCTACATAGAGAGTAGAATGTATCACACAGAACCCTTGGGCTCTGAAACTAATGGGATACATGTTAAATTTTTAGCATCCAAGTATCCTCCTTTGATATCTGCAGCTCTAGTTATATATTTCATGTTTCAGCTTGTGCTTACATATTTTGCAGAACATGTCGATAAGCGATTGTTTGAAAATGTCCTCAGCTATAACATTTCATTTTCTTACATCTTCATGAAGTGTTTTATCTGTAGTATCTCTTTTCATACATCATCAGTAACTGTTGCTAAGCCCCTTTGCTCCCCATTCTCTATGATATCCTATCTCACTTGGATTGTTAGTTCACAAACTGCCTTCTCAGAGGAAATTCAGTGTTAGCCTTCCCTTGCTGTTATCTGGGTTCCCTTACATCTGTCTGCATCAGGTCGAGTCTGTTTGGAAAATAACAATTTTATGTGTGCTCTTGGCAAGCAGAATCAAACTCTGTCACTCCCTGTTGCACTTAACACACTTACTGCCTGTCAGACCTCCACAGACCTCTGTGGTTTCTTTTCTTGTATCTTAGGAGTGCATGGGCTTTTGTTATTATAGCCTGCCACTTCGCTGACATTAAAAGCTTTGGTCACTGCAGCATCACAAAATAACCCATTGTTCTTGGGCTTTGTGGTGCTGCATTGTACTGAATTCCAGAATTCATTTATTGTGCTCATGACTCGTTTTTGCAGGATGTTTTTAATATTTGACACCACCATTAGTTAATTAGCCAATCAGTTTGATGCTAATAAGAAGGTCATTATTGGTTTACTTCTTAGCAGTTTTAAACACAATAATACTTCCTTGCACATGGATTAAAAAAGGGCTACTGTTCTGCTTCACATCCTATGTATATTTGCACAAATTCAGCTGTGCTGACTGAGTAGTTAAATCGGGGCCGTGATTTATCCCTCCCCACGTGTCTTTGTGTCTTTAATAACCAGTTCTCTGCAGATTCTCATGGTTTTGCTGGGCTTTTTTTTTTTGGGGGGGGGGAGGGGCTTTTTTTTTTTTTCAACATATACGTGTGACTGTTGTTAAAAAGCAGATTTCAGGTATTTCAAGATAGGTGCCCGTACTATGTCAGAACAATATTCTGTGTCTACACAGCCCCACCCAATGCCCTGCAGTAGCTCAGCTCCCAGAAGTATCTGGTAGCTCTGCACCTCAGCTGGACTTGGTAACTCATTAACACAGCTGCTCCATTCCTGGGAAAATACGAATGAAGAGCAAATAAAATTAATCCTTCTTTCACTGTTTTGCTCTTTACATTCTAGTTATGGCAAGATTTCGATATTTCTTTCATATGCCTTTTCAGGTGTCTGGTTTTCTGACTGCATTTTTATGATGTTGTTTTCACTTTCGTCTCCTGCAGTGATGGTAATCCATAGTTAGAAGGTTCCATGGGGCCAGTGTTGGCTTAGTGACTGACTCAGTATTAAATTTGAGCATATATTTGCTCTGCTCTTGAATCTTAATTATTTTCTAACCTTTTAAAAAAGTTACTTTAATCCACTAGAATGAACTGCTTTAGATCAGCTTTCTTCAGGCCATTAAAGCTGCTCATTTATTTTAAGGTTTTGACTGACAAAATGACATAAAGCCAGTCTTGTTCAAGATCGCTCTTGAAGCCTAGGTCTGACTTTAGCTATATCTATCAAGACTTACACACGTGCTGTCTAAAATGAAAACTTGGCTTTGCAAAGATCAAACTAGATACTGGTTTGTAATAAGTCAAGTTAAAAAAAAAAAAAAAAAGAAGAAAAAAACCAAAACAATCACATTAATTTTGATTCCAGGAAAGATCTATTAACTTTCAAAAGAACTTATTATGGAGCTTTCACGTTTGTAGAGAATATGTATCATTTTGTTTACAGGGTCAAAGCTACATGGAGCAATTTATGAATGAGATCCCTCTTAGCTTTGATAGTGCTTTATTACACCAAAGTCTGCCAGATAAACTTTGGGTTTTGTGTTCTGAAAGGACATACTAACTAGGTCTTTAAGCTTTAGCTGAATATTGCTCTTTTGTACCAAGCTCTGTCAAATGAATTTTGGGTTTCCTATTGAGAAGGGACATATTAATTGGGTCTTTAAGCTTTTAGATGATCAAAAGGTATCAAATGTGCACAACTCACTAGACCCCTACATTTGTTTTTAGGTTCAATGGTAAATGGATGGGGTTCTGCGTCTGATGAGGACCGTAACTTTTCTAGTCATAGATCTAGTGTAGGTAGCTCCTCAGATGACTCGATCTTTACCAGCGGCAGTTTTGCACAAGCACTGGTTGCAGCAGCAGATAAAGCTGGTTTTAGGCTGGATGGAACTAGCCTGACGAGAACAGGTTTGTAGACTCAAAGTTGATGCTCTCTGCATGAAGGGTGTCTCTGCCTTTTCTCTTCTTTCAGTGAACCTGCCTCTCACACTTGTCTAACATGCATGGAATAAGGTGGATGGAGATGTTATTATCGGTATATTTTAAATGAAACTTTGCACTGTGTTTCTTCTTTGGTAATTTGAAGTAGTGAATAGCACAAGCTTTTAATCTGCACCTTCGTTCTGCTGCAGTTTCCCTCTGTAGTGACTCTGCTGTGTATTTACTGAGATGTGCTCCGTTTAATATTTCAGTGAAGAAATCACTAATTCTGCCTTGCAGTCTTTGATGATCTTATTTTCTGAAAAATCTCCTCACAATCATTCACATTTCCCGTGATGAAGATCATATTTAAACTATTATCTCCATCCCTGCTCTTCTGTGGCATTTCTTCTTGGAAAAGTGTATTTTTCTGTGAAGTTTTCCTAAGCATGGGGTGAATTGGTGTGCTTTTATTCTTAACAATGCAAACTGTTTAAAACCTTTATTATTAGCTGATTTAAAAATACTGGATTCAATAAGTTAATGTATTTTGATAACATTTAATTTTAGTTATGCCAACTGAGTCTGCCAAGTAAAATGTAACAAAGGTAAAGTGACTATTGCTTTTGAAAACAGCCAATCTTATAAAATGAATTAGTGAAAATGAAATATAATTTGGTACATGTTTTTAAAGCTTCATATGTCTTATTTCTATTTTAAAAAAGTAAGGAAAAATATCTTTAAATATTCTGGGTGGAAAAACAAGAATGTATTTGCATTTTCTAAGTCTTATCAAAATAGCAAAAATTACGAATTATTTGAATCCACAAATCTAATAGCAAAGTATGAGCTTGGGTCCTATTTTTGTTATGCTTCCTCAGCCAGTTCCTGCCCACAGGTCCCATAATGTTCCTATCATTTAAATTTTTTTGCTATTAGTCTGGTGTGAAGTCTCTCCCCCAGTAAAATTTGTGCATTTATGAGAAATGTCTCACATGTTAGGCCTGAAAAATGCACTCTTTCTGCATGCAATGACTTCATGGCAAATAGCACCTTTTAAGGACATTAGGAGTAAAGAAAAGAGTTGATGGCAAAGTCCTATGTCTCCAAGAAAACCAGAAGGTGAACTGATACGACTTTTCTCAAACCCCTGTGAACTTTTGCCACTGACTTTTCATATGTAGTCATCCTTAAAAGGTAGTTATTTCACTGTAGTTGAACCCCTCAGCAGCTTCTTACACTGTGGAAAATTGGCTGAGTATATTTGATATATATCATCAATTTGATAAAAAAACAAAGCAAAACAAAACAGGAACGAATGTAGACCTTCACTCATCTACTATGGGCACATATGGCCAAACTATAATTTAAAATATACTATTTTGCTTGAAGAGTCTCGTAAGTCTTAAAAGAAAGGAACAAATCCTTCCCAGCTTTTTTTTTTTTTTTTTTTTTTGGTGGTGTTCTTGGTGTCAGTAAAAGTTTACTGCAACAATTCACCCAGAGTTAATGTCACTTTTATCAGGCCTTTGAGAAGTGCAGTTCCCACCACAAACACACACATAAGAGAAGTAAAGAGACACACAAACACATAAACATTTAAAAATAAATATGATTTCTTATTGTAGCAACGTGAATGGAAAATAAAAGGAAAGGCTGAGAACCCTCTTGTCAGTTATATTTTCCCAGCTTAATTAGGTCACGAATGCACTTAAACTGAGTGCATGTGTGTAATTCCTCAGACAGACTATTAGAGTGCAGGGTACAAAAAAGTATCTAGGCGGTTGTGGTAGAGACTTTATGATTATTACCCTCTTACTCTCTTAATGATCCAGAAGGCAAAATGGAAATAAAATAAAACCCACACGTAAACAAACAGCCCTCCCCTCTTTTTCCTCGTGGAAACCCCAGCAAATGGAAATATCCCCCCTGTGCTCACTGCAGTTTCATTACGAGATGAGACCTCCCGAGGTACGAGGGGATCAGTCAGACGTGCCTGGTACAGACCAGCAGCCCCCACAGTGTGAAATGGTGTCCAGCAGTGGAGAAGCAGCAGTGTTGTTTCTGTTCACTGCTCTGGAGGGAGTCTGAAGATCCTGACTCTTTGCTCCTTTGCAGTCTGGACAGTTATTTTCACCCACGTAGAACAGCTGTGAGATGTTCTCACCGGCAGATACTAAAGGAGATGTCCAGCTTGATAGCCTCACGTGGGAGTGTTTGATTGCCAAGCATAAGAGGCGCTGGTAAATCCAGATGCGATGTGTCTCTCCTGCCAGACACTTTGATTCCAGTTTCCAGAAGCCATCATGTGATTTGCCACGAAGTTCAGACAGATTTCCTTTTTAACACCCTTGGGAAATTAAATCAAGAATTAGTGGATTCATCCTTGTCTCCACTTACACGCACTAAATCTGCTACAAAGTCTGACACTGCTCAGCAGTTCTTACTGGAAGGGCTGCATACAAATACAAGATGCTGTAATCAGTTATTTAAGTGCATTGAAAAATGTGTTTTGGGAGTCTGCACATCATTTGTGTTTGCCCCATGTCTGATTTAGGTCAGTGCTATTTATTTTGCCGCTTTTTCATGAAGGGATAAAAGAGAATGTTTGGTGTCTATTTCTCTTTGAAACCAACATTCTGAATGAAAAATCACATTTCTTTAGTCCAAAGAGTAAGTGTGAAGAATCTGTATCCTGCACTCACTAGTTGCACTTACGTGTGAGTTTTTTTTACAAAACATCTGTGCAACATGCTGTGAGCTGAGATGGAATTTCAGGCTCATGTCTGCATTTCTTTGCATTACTGATTTTTTATTATTATTATTTTGAAATGAAATTTTAATATTTTGTCTGTGTTCATCTGCTGTTTTATCCTTATCCATGAAACAAGGGCTTGATCACTTGTCTTTGTCTGGTTGCAGCTGTGCCAGCTATAGAGGTTCATGTTTCCCACCTCCCCCCAAACGTTTATTACTGCTTTTTTCCCAGCTCCAGAATTAGCTGCTTGGGTGGGTGTTCCGTAACCCATTTCATTTAAAATGAGCCAGGTTAGCAAAGACATTGATTTCAGACCATTTAAGTTCAACTGGGCTTTTTTTTTTTGGTAGAGGAGGGTTAGGGAATGTCCACATGAGGGGTTCAAATGTGGTAACCTCCAATAGCTGGCAGAGACACAACTGGGAGACGAGCCCTCCTGAGAGCAGTGTCCCCCTCAGGGTACACATCAGTCAGAAGGCAAGCCTGAGAGAGTCAGGAAATCTCTGAAGTTAAACAGTGATATATTATTCTAACATGTATGTATTGATGTGAAACACCATGTTAGAGAGATTACGGCTACTCTTTCACTTTGCCCTCTTTGCACTGAGCATATTTCAAACAGTATGCTGAGCTGCATATTACTCCTGATTAAGCTTATCTAGATCAGGTCATATGTGACAGCATGTTGGAATTAAGTGCATCTGTTGAAAGGTTTTACAGCAGGGTAGACCCTGGTCTAAGTTAACCAGAGGATAAAAAAACCTCCTTCCTAGTTTGGGCTCAGTTGACCAGAAAAATAGCAAACAGCCATTTTGCTACTTTCTATCAACTCTACCACCATTTGGGCCTACAGCAGCATTAAAAGAGCAGAAATTCTGACAGGCTTATACATTTTCCACTGCAGATAGGATTAAAACATGTAAGAATTTTAATTACCGGTTTTAAACAAATTAAAATGTTAACATCCCCAAGATACTTGGCAAGAACAACCTACACATGAACAAAAGAAACTAAAAGATGGTGATCTTTAGTTTTCATCAGTTGGCATTAAACATTAAGCCTAGTTAAGTTAACTGAATAAAAACATCAGAATAAGAGGAAGTGAACATAGTAAATGAACTGCGCTGCTCCTACGGTTCCTGCATGAGGCTTTTAATCATCTGCTCCACAGAACAGCATCAAAGATATTTTTTAGGAGACATCATGCAGCTTGAATAGGGTGTGTATGTGTATATATATATATCTGAGGAATAAATTCAGTGAGGATATATTTTTTTAACTTATAAATGTACTGAAAATGAACAGGAAAATTTTAGCATTTCAATATACCCCCATTTCTGATTTCTTGAGAGAAGAGAGCCCTTAAATATACAACCCTTCCCTGCTACATAGCTTGCAAAATCAGTTATGTTTATCTCACTGGAGTTACTCCAGATATACAGTGCATATGGGAGCCCCTAAAATGAGAATCTGGCTCGATAAACATGAAAGTGGAAGGCAGGAGGAGATAAATTTGATATGATTGCAGAACTGTTTTCCTTCCCTGCTCAAGGCTGAGGAGTTGTTATGACACATCTGTTCAGCACACAGAGCAGGTAGGAGTTACATGGCATACAGTAGTTTTATCACAACAGATGGAATAATTTTAATTATAAAAGTTAAAGAGAAAAGAATGCCAAGTTTATCACTTCACTTGTTGTGGTGTGTCTTAAAGCATTTGTCATCAGTGGGTACCTCTAGGGGACACTTGCTTGCCTCTGAGACTTAGGCCTAATTTAATGTTTCGGAACAGACATTAATAGAACAGCCCATTTCAAGGCAATAACATTTTTTCATCTGGTTTCTCTCTCTCTTTTTTTTTTTTCTTTTTTTTTTCTTTAGGCAAAGCATATTCTTCCTCTCAGAGACCTCGGCCGAGCAGTCCTTTTTCTACTGACAGCAACACCAGTGCAGCTGTCAATCAGGGTCAGAGGCCGAGGCCCACCAAAAAACACAAGGGAGGACGGTTGGACCAGCCCCCTTTGCCTCATCGTAGGGAGGGAATCACAGACGGTAAGTGTTGAAGTGTTGTGGAGAGGGCCCCGATGACAACCTGCAACAAGCAGGTGTGCAGAGTGGGAGAAGGCAGAGCAATCTTTTACGAAATGTAGGTTGTAGAGAACTACTGGTTTGGTGAAGTGGGGTCCCCAGGTTGCCTCGCGAGCAAAATTGCAGTGCTGGCAGTGTGGAGTTTGGTAAAGTGAGTCTTCAAGGAGCCTTTCTTCATTTCAGCTCTGAACACGTTAGCATCTCTTAGGAGTTATCAGATCTCAATATAAATCTTACTCAAAAATGACTGTGTTGCACAGGAGTTGACATTTAAAAAAATGACCTGTGAGTAATTTTATATTAGATGAAAGTAGCCACCACCAGTAGCAGTGTGCCATGAATTCCTAAGGAGAGCCAGTCCCACAGCACTGTTTGCTTTGTGCTGTTTTTGACAGACACTCAACAGCTACAGCAACATGTGCCATGCTTTTCCCATGGTTCTGCCTCATGTCTTGTCTGTGCTGCTTCAGTCCTGACATCCACTGACCTCAGTGACTTTGTTTCCCTCTTTTACATCTCTGCTGCTCACTGACCGCTGCTTCCCAGCTGGAAATTTCAGGCTCTTCTAAGATCTGACCAAGATCAGCTCTGTCTTCGTTATCTTTGTCTGCCCCTCTTGAGTCTGGCAAAAGACACAATTGCTGCCTGCTACTTTTTGAGGAATACTGCATAGGAGGGTGACTGGCTGGCCACTTCCCCCTCATTTCTTCTCTTCTTGGCCTTGCACCTGTAGGTGTTGAAATGATCAAAGGGGAGAAAGAGGCAGAAGGAAAAGCAGCATCAAAAAAAACCGCTAAGGATATGTGTAGTGCCATGGAGGTGGAGATGTGATCACTATCCTCATGCTGACCTCTCTTTCAGTGTTCCAAGCAGGACAGTTCTGAGAGGCAGACTGTCCCACATACCTCAGAGGCTCTCATAACACTGTCTGGACCACGGCAGCGAGTGTGATGCCAGTGAGTCTATCCCCTAATCTTAAGTATACCTTGACAAATCTTCTGGTGTATGTAGAAGGTGTAAAAAATATAATTAAAAAATTACCTTAGATTTTAGTGTAAAGAGGCCTTCTTATTCTAGTAAAAATTGCTTGAGAATCATAGAATATCTCAAGTTGGAAGGAACCCGTAAGGATCATCAAGTCCAGTTCACTCTTTTATCTTCTTTGGACAGGTAATGTAATAAATGGATTTGATAGACGGTATATTTAGGTTGATTTTTTAATATATATAATGCTCTATTTATTACTCCAGGTAAATGTATAAAATACATTAACAGCTTGCAAGGTAGACTGTGTCCACCAAAACCACCAGAGCTCTGCTCTCAGTCATATTGTCAGGTATAAAGATTCAATTTTGCAGTATCCTCTGACAGTATCCATGTTTCCAGACCAGAAAGATGGAGAACAGATTCCAGAAGGGAAGTCTTCACCAAAGAGTTTATTGTTACATCTCATGCTCTATGGCTAATTCTCACTGCCATATCATTTGTGGAACCAGTGTAAAGTAGCTTAGATTTTGCTCATAAGGCCCTGAATTGGTTTAAACATTAATACCCTGCCCTTCTGGATGTATTCCGGAGGCCTCTCTGCTACACAGATCCATTAAATATATGTGTCCATGAGAACAGTAACTGGAAATCATGGGTGTCACTTGTGGTGCTGGCCATACAGTGTCTACTTGGCATATCCTTTCACCCAGAACTATGAGCGATTTGGGCTACAAATTCTGTGTACATGTGAATTTGTAGTGCACTCAGTGTGGTGGGACCTTAATCCTTCTTTTGAATACTGTTGCTATAGAAGTGTTTTACAACATTTACAACATTCTGGGTACCAGAAAATTAATGGGAATCCAGTTCAGGTAATGAGACCGATGGAAGTGTGATTCCACAGTGTGACTCCATTGTGAAGTTTGGCATTGTTTTAAATTAGTGAAAGGGATAAGATTTTAGGATTTATTTTAAAAGAGGAATCTCCTATTGAATTTTATTTAATCTTTATAAAATACTAATCTTACTGGAGTTTCTTTCATATATTTGAGTCAGAGTACCAATTATATACTATTTCCTTCAACATTTCAGGCACAGGCAGTAACCAGAACAGCTTTTGGATGCCATTAGATTAATATTTGTATGGTATAAACCTAGTTAAAGTGCCTACTATATGTTCCAAAAATTTATAATGTCCTGGAGCAATAGAGAAACCTTTCCCCTTCTGTATTAACACAGGAACAAACAAACACAAATGGTACAGTTTTTCCACTTCAACTCCTACTGAATATGAGTCACTAAAGTGTAATGGCAAGTCTGAGTCAGAGCTAAGTTTGCAAAAGATCATTTGAAATTAAGGAAGCTAAAGGTTGCTGCTGCCACCTGCATGTATGTAAACAATTGAATTTAGCAAACTCTGGTATACAGAAATTAAAAGTGGTAACTGTATACTCTCTGTGGAATATTGCAGTGAACTCTACAAAGAGAGACAATACACTATGTTTAAGCTGGGAGAAGCAAGCAGGAGAACCTCAGATAGGTCCAGCAATTATAAACCCTAATCCAGGCCAGCCCGTTCGTCCCCAGGGTGTCATGATTTCAGTGGGAAGCGTCACTATATGTCTTCTCCTGGTTTTCAGATGTCTCCAGTCCATTCCCTTGTAACTGCTTCCTCCTGTATTTGTCATGTGAGAATATACTTGGTTTGCCAGTTGTTTTCAAATTCCCAAGTTAGATGAGTCCCAGTATCCTGTGTTTAAATCTCATCACATACCAGATATCTGTCATTTTAAATTTTCATTGCCCAAGTGAGCTCCAGCTCTGTCCTTTCTCTGCCCAATCCCACATGCATCCTGAGCACTTCCTCCGTGTTAACTGTAACCACGTGGGACAGTGCAAAAGACCTAAGAAACTGTAATATTTAACACTTAGCACACACATCTCAGACTGCGTAAGCATATGAGGGTTCAACTACATGCTTGCTTTTGACAGCAATCCACACAAATCCCCTAAAAGCTTGCTGCTTCATTTTCTTCAGCTGCAGGGCAGAATCCTCTAGAGACTTGACTTTAGATGGAGTCTTCATATTTGTCTTGCTGTACAACTTGTTTTTTAACTTCCACATCCTGAAAGACCATGGAGACAACAGCAAATCCACAGAGGAAGAATATGTTAGGAATCTCTCAGATGATGAAAACTTTCATTCTGAGCTCACAGGCCACCATAAAAACAGGAGGTTTTTAGTTCTACTGCTCAAGGAATAATTTGTTTTCCTGGAAACAATATACTCACAAATTGCAAAAGGAATCTGTCAAATAGTTTGTGGCATGGTAATTGCATGACTAAATTTAAAAGTTCTTCCTTTTCTGAGCACGATATGTTAAAAAGACACAAAAACCAAAGAGGAGCAAGAAGGGAAAATATGCTTAGGGGCTAAAAAGGAGAACTGGAACATAACACTTCTCTTAGTTTTGCCATTGGCTTCCTACTGTATAAGTCAGTTTTTCCTAAGGTAGATCACTGTGGAGAAGATGCTTACCTTCTGATAGTAGAAAGTGGTTCAGAGGCTTATTAAATGTCACAGTAATTATCATCCCTAGGAAAAGAAATCCATGGCACAGGTAGAAAGGTGTGTCCTTATGCTTGTAGGTTCTGTAACTTGCTGCTTTTTCCAGTTAATAATGAGAGGCTGTGACAAAGTTTGACTCTTACCTAAATCACTTAGCAATTGTCCTGCTTTCTAAAGAAAGGCTGGAGTAATCCCAGGATGAATATCCATCTCCCTCCTATTAGGCACTCTGATGTCCTACAGCTTCTCAATCACAATCCCTCCATTACTAAATCAATAAGACAATCACCCCCCCACCACCTCCACCAATGCACTTCTGAATTGCCTCAAAAGTTTGATAATCCTGCCATTAGAGGCTTCAAACGATAGTCTGGATGACATCCCACTGGCCTAGAAAGTTACTAGCTCAGTGTGAGTTTTTAGGTATTTTATCTGGTACCTGAAAGATAAATGTGAAGTAGATGGAAGTAGAGAGATAGTCAGTGTTACCACTCTGGGTATCCTCACTGAAAATCCCACTGAAGTCCCTAAATTTCTAAATTCAAAACTTCTCTGAAGTGATTGACATGATGGAATGACTTGGATTGCCTCTGTGTGGTACTAAATCTGCCTGTCAGGGTTTGAGACTACTAATTCTGCTGATATTCTTTTACCCTTTTACTAGGGGTAGGAGAGGAAAGGAAAGGCAAGGAAAGAGTGTTCTCTATGGCACTGGAGGAAGAAACTCATGACTCCAGATACACGGGATTTTTCTGTATTCCCAGGCAAGATAACAGAACATATTTAGTAATTTACCTAAGGCAGAAGATTTACACTATGGGATGTGAGTTGTAGAGCGAATAAAAAGCCACATTTCCAAATGAAACTCTCTTCCAGCTCTTATTGAAAAGGACAGGTAGGTGTTACTGTGGCAGTCAGCCTGAGGAAGGAGGTGAATAAGCAAACAGTTTGGTCAGGTGAACTTTGGCTACAATTAGTAGCTGTTCTTACAGATCTTCTCAGACATGTGTAACACAGTTCAGTAAGTCTGTGCTCAGGCTGGAGCCAGCTTATTTTGATTCTATAGTACCTGTAATTCTTCTATAATTCTGTGGATCTTCATTAGGAGGTAAATCCTATTTTTCACTTCAACTTATCCATAGGTCTAAAACAGCCAAAGAACTTTACAAACATGGTGTTTCATTTCACTTCTATGCATAAGTCGGTCTTTATGCTTATTTTGTGGAAGGATAAAAGCAAGAATCTGGTTAACATTAGATCAGCAGCATAACTCTACAGCAATTGCAGGAGTTTCAGCCAGCTCTAGAACATGCAGTACGGTTTAAGTACAAACCTTCTTTCCTTTTAAGTACCTAATTAATAACAACTATTAGATGGCAATTTCTGAAGAAGGGTACTCTGTTTAAAGTTTAATACTGCAATAATTTGAAGTTTGGTTGTTTTTTTTTTCCAATGGTATTACTTGAAAATTTTGTTTATACTGAACGGTAAATATTTTATCTGGGGAAATTGCATAGTCCTATGTCATGTTATGGCTGTGTTTATTGGATTCAATGCATCCCCACAAAGTGCTTATAAATCACAACTTCAGTAATCTCTATTTCAGATTTCATAAGCAGATGCCAATGTTGTGGTTCTGTACATTAACTGGTTATGATCGCAGTAAAATCAATTATAAGAAATGCCATTTTGGAAGCCAAGACTATAAAGCAATTTCAACATTGGCAAGCTCCCACACCCCCCCTGCTTCCACCTACAGTAACTCAAGTATAGTCATTGTCACGAAAGGTCACATCTATATTCATAACGAAAAATTTCTCAACTAAATTAGTGCTGAACATAAAGCATACACCAGGCTCACTGACACATTATTATAAGGCTGCTCTTGCCAAAACATGGTTATCTTCATCGGGGTGTAGCACTTCAGCTTGAGCAAAGGTACAGGAGCATCATCAGGGACGACTTCTTTCCCTGGTAAACACAAACAGCCTGCACTTCCTCATTTATCTGTAAGAGACAATGTTGACTGGAATGACATCTCAGTGACTTTGGAAGCATTTCTGCTCCATAAATGAGGTATAAGTATCACCTCTAACAGCAAGGACATGAAAAAAATTCTGTGTAGTGTTATATAAAGTATTATATAAAGCCGGATTACAGACTTTGGAATAAACTCCCTCCAAAGGCCTCCTGAACAATTTATGAAATGAATTTCAGTTTCACTAGAGTTATAAGCATCAGACTTCCCTGAAGGCAAAACAGATTTCCTTTTCCATTCCTGTTACTGAACCAAGTTCAATTTCCCGATAAATCTTCACAACACTGTAGGATACAATAGACTATAAAACAGGACAGATCCAAATCTGCTGTAGACTAACACAGGTTTTGTGAAGTTGGTGGGGCTGCAGGGATTTATTTGGGCTATGCATTGCCCCCAAACTGAATTATCAAAAAGTGTTCCACGCATAAAATGGGTATCTGATATGGAAGAGTTTTCATTACGATACTAAGGGGTTTCCATTTCTTTTTTTCTTTTTCTTAAATAATCTGAGGCTTTTGTGTACTATCATAAGTCTATCATGTAGTTTACATGAAAATCTTAGATTTAGAATTAAAATTATTCAGAGTCTGTAATTACCTTAGGTCTAGAACTAATAAATAATGTACGTTTGCCTCTACAAATGGGATTAGAAGGTTGATCTTCAGTTCTACAGGCAATTTAGTAGTCCTAGTGATAAACTTGAAAAGAACGGGATTGTTAGAGACCAGTCAAATGTCTTTTGATGTTAGCTTAAATTGTATTTTGGTTGGCTATATTTGCAAGATGTTAATCTGAAGTGGCCATCCTCCTATCTGTGAAGACTTTAGCTCTTCATTTACTTGAATAAAATGCTTACACATTGTTTGGTGGTTCCATTTAAAAACATTTTTCAGAGATGTATTGTTGCTTTTTCAATGACAGTAGGTTTTGTGAATATTTTTTCCGCAATTTTTGTCGCATTTTATTCATTTTGATGAACTTCTATATTAGATTTTGGGTTTAGAGCTCAAGCTGAAAGTGAAGCTTAAAAATAGGGATGATGGAGCAAGTCCCAATACAGTGGGGGAAATTGTCAACTGGCACAGGTCAGTTTTCCACATCCTTTCTTAATTGCTTGCTGTTACTGAACAAAACAGCACTCCCCCCTCCCCCCAGAAAATAAATAAACCCCACAGAAAATAAATACTGTGCTTAGAAATGTAAGTCAGGGATGAGAGTCTGTCAAGTTTTATGGAGGCTAGAAAGAGCTAGCAACACAGTAACCTGGATAAAGAGCTAGCAGAAGATAAACCCACTTTCCTGGTTAACGTGAAATTCCTTCCTTTTAAAACCAACAAACGGAGCGATTCATGCCGGTTGCAGGGGGCTTTTCTTTTCAGCATCGAATAGACCTTCTGTTTCAATTTAAAAAAAAAAAAAAAAAAAAAAAAAAATTTAGTTCATCTGAATCTTATTCACGTTTTTTAGATCTTCCACCACCACCCGACCCGCCCCCCGGTCAGGGTTTAAGGCAGCCCATAGTCCCCGGCCAGCGCGGAGGCTCGGCAGAGAGGAAAGGAAGCTCTCTTGAGAGGCAGCATGCACCGAACCTAGATGAGACAAAGAGCTCCCTGGACCGGCAAGCTAGGACATCTCTAGAGTGGCAGCGGCAAACCCAGGAGTGGATAAGCTCTACAGACCGCCAAGAGGATTTCAGGAAAGCCCAACACAAACAAGCCTTCGGATCAGGTGTGTGTGTGCTGCACCGGCCGAGGCGAGGCAGGCGGCTTCTTGACACTCTGCTGAGAGTTTCTGTATCTGGCAGGAGTCCAGGGTCACCTCACACCTCTCTGTAAAAGCACTGGTGAGGCTTAGGGTGGAAAACACGGAAAGGCAAAGTGAAACGAGAGCTTGTGATCCAACTATTTTCCCTCCTGCAACCATGAAATCTCATTAGCACCTGATTCGAGGCATTCTTTGCAGTGTTTTGGCAATTAATATTGTTGTCAAGCATAGTGTTGGAGAAAATAGGAGTGGTTTCAGGCCAGCATGGAAGGAGAGAGATTTTTTTAGAGTATCTTCTGTTAGATGTATTTGTGAATACAAGGCCATATTTTCTAGTTCTTTCAACCTTCTTCCAAATTGGCAGCAGGTTTTTTTGCATGTCCAAAAGAAGGCTGATTCTTCTGAGCTACTGACATGCCTTCCAGCTCTATTTAAAGCACCATCTTCTTCTTCAAGGATATGACAAAGTAACACTCATGTCTTAGGCCCAGCAAGATGACAGCACAGGCTTTCACCTTCATACAGGACCTGCACATTGCTGCAGGCTGACTTTATCTCCTAAATGGATTTCAGGTCTGTAAAAATGTGCGCAGGAGTCGATGCTGGCCTGGAGTTGGTAGTTTTACAATATTTGCAGCTTCCTTCTCTCAGTCTGACCTCAAGTAAAAGCTTCTGTTCCAGCTTTTACCCTCAAACTAGGGTATTTTCTTCAACCCACTAGTCACCTGTCATCCCAGTGCAGTGCCGATTAGAGTTATACAAGAGGACAATTAAGAAGATTTAAACAAAAAATTACATTGCATGTGGAGTTTTCTGTAGGGTTATGCTGTTTCTTTACGTATGCGTGTGGCTCCCACTGTCACACTGGAGGTACTCTTATAATCCATCTTTTTCTTGATTTTGTTCTACTATTAATGCTCCTTCTTAATCTAGGCCACTAATATCACTGACACTCTGAAAAAAAAATAGTAGTATGGAGGCAAATCTGTGGTGGGGGCAGGATTTACTGAATAAAGTCCTCCTGGGAAATATTGCTACCTATATTTAAAATGTAACTATTTTAAATACAGGCATACTTTAAAATATAACAATAATGATACTGTTAAAACCCCCTAATCTTTCAGTTGCATAAACCAGTGAGTGGTTGTTCATGTTGTGAAATCTTGATGTGAAGTCGCAGTTTAAAAATAGCGTGTGAAATTCTTGCTGTTTGGTGAAATGGCAATTTTAATTGCAATGTACGAGATGTACAAACATGTAGAAAAAATAGCCTGAATATACTTTACACTCCTTATTTCTGTGTAAATTATTATTGAGAATGCTTCTCTGACTGCTTAGCAGGAGCTCCCTTCTTTTTCCTCTGCTTCACAAGTGTACAAATAGAAGTTGTCAGTGATTCTGTGATGCAGAGCTTATACAGTAATAAAATTCCCATCCTGCAGGACATGCATTTATCTGTCCATAAATAAAGAGAACTTGATCTTGCCACTTCCAGTGACCTACATAAGCATTGAATTTAGGGCTGAAGTGATTACAGGTATCTTGTTCTTGTCAAATTCAGGATGATGAGAGCAAGTGCATATCCTTCATGCATAAAATAAAGATTCCTCTAGGAGATATTATGGATTTACCCTGGTGTGAGCAGTTCATAAAGTTTGTGCACAAGGTGGGCCAGAGCTTTATATCTGTCTGTCTGCCTTCTCTGCCAGCCTCTTGCACTACAGTTTCTTGCTGTGTCTTCTTGTCTCTGCTAGATTTAAAAAAGGCTGCTGTTACATGTGATGCCTGTTTATATTACTAAATTTGTGGGTTTTAATAATATTAGTAATTGTGCTTCTTTCCTTTTTCTTTATTAATGGCATAGATCTCTGGAAATCTATTCTGTCCCACTTTTCAATACATCTCCAAAAGGAGTTATTATTAGCTATCAGCTTCCAGAAGATAGCTAATTTGCAGCTCAGGGGGCTTCATTCAGATGTTACCAAGCTGTGAGTGAAATTTTGAAAGCAAGGCCTTTAGTTTGAAGTTGAATAGAATAGAAATGCTTAAGTCTGGGAACCGTGTTTCCACTGGTTGCTTTCAGGATAAACAAGATCACCGGGTTCCTGCCAGTGGCTTCATTGTGGAAGCGCAGCTACAGCACATCAAATATGACATTCTCAGCTATCCCTCTAACGAAAGCAGTGCTAGATCAGGTTACAATAGTTTTGATAATGTGAAAAGCCTTTTGGTTAGTTTATGGGGTATGGAAACATCGTTACACACGTATATCTTGATTTCATGGGGGTTAGAATTGTGCCTTCAAATTAAAGCCTTGGAACTTCAAAGAGAAAGACACTGGCAAAGGCTCCCCATATTCTTTGCAGGTCTGGGGCATGGGACACTGTTTGGGGTGTTTAATAAATGTGAGCCCATTCTCAGGACTTGAGACAACTACCTTTCATGTGCTACAATGTTGTCAAAAACTTAGCCTTTATTTTATGTCACAATTACTTATTTTATGGATTATATTTATTTCTGAGGGCACAACAGATAATTTAACACACCATATGCTCTATAATGATAATGGATTTTATATTTATTCATGGTCATTTTTCCTCAGTATTTCATTGAACCCGAAGGAGGCCTTATCCAGAGTCCACAAACTAGAAAAACAAATCAATTGACCATATATGTCATCTTCCAACTCTTTTGCAATGCTAGTGACTTTTCTTTTCATCCTTTAAAAATGTATCCAGCTTTCTACTAAACTGATTTATGCTACCTGCTTTATTGCTGCCTTAGTGCAAACCATTCCATATTTTAGCCAGCCTTTGGAAACCAGGTTTGCATCTGATTCTATTGTTGGGCCTTGATATATAAGGAACAAGGAACATGATTTAGGAGGATGTGGCTGTTAAATGCCATTTTACTGCATCTTTTGAGCATTTCTTTATATTTCAGCAAGGACACCACACGGTCACAGCACAAAACGTTGATAACGCCCTTATGTCCCGCAGCACAAATATGCTGGTCCCTTGGGCAGGGCCAGAGTGAGATACTTTGGCAGGGAAGGAATTCAGCTGCCTGCCTTTCTCTGCAACAGATTTACCTTGCAAACAGGCCCTGTTCAATAGCAGATCACATGGGGAATCCCCATGTCCTACCCACTTGTGGCAGCAGGCACAATGAATGAAATCCTGGGTTTCTTCCACAAATTTGTTCTCATTTAGTATTTCTCTAAGTTAATTGTGCCTCTGCTGCAGCCTTTGCAAAGACTTCAAGCTCGTGAATAGAAGCGTTTTTACCTCCTCTTTCTTTCCGACCATCCCCACCTACTTTTCTGTCTGTGTTCCTGTCCTCTGTCAAAGAAAGTCCATTTCTCCTCATCGGGTTGTTTAAGAGTGAAGACAATGGGAAAAGCAAAATAAAGAAAACCCTTTTGGCCTAGATTCACTTGAAAAAAAAAGTAAGATTCAAGCAGGAGACATCCCACCGATTTCAGAAGGGGCAGATGCTGTGTTTGAGGTTAGGGATGTGTACTTATATTCTTTCTTGGATCAAACTATATTTAGGAAGATCTCTTTCTTCAGCTTCTCAGATGGCAAAAAAGGATCATACACAGCAAAGAAATAAAACAGTGCTTCTATTTCAGTGCTAAATCAGTGCTGCTGTTTTGCTTCCTAGATTGGGATTATTACAACAATATCTCCTGGAAACTTTAATCAGAAGCGATGTCTTGTTTTACTTCATGCTATATGAAGACATGCAGTCTTATGCTTTATTGCTATCAATCCTGCTCTTGCAAGCAGTTCATTATTACAGGTCTTCACAGAAAAATAAGGCAAGTGAGCAACAGTAAGCCTTTTGCTCATAATGGAATATGAAACAAGCTACAGGATGATTTATTCAGCCCAAATATTACAACTGCTATGTGTAATGTAATATTTTCCAATGTAATTCACCACCAGTTAAAAAAAAATTGTTAGTGTACTTTGCATCATTAGAAATTACTGAGTTGCTGGAAGCTAATTAAATTAGCTGATATTGTAGTTCTTTGTCTAAACTGATTGAGGTAATGTTGCCATAATTTAAGCTAAAGAAAGGGAAAAAGCACATTCATGTAGGCTTGAAGCAAAAATCTAATCATAGCTGCATTGTTTTGGAAATTGCATGTGCATCTATTTTTATTAAAGTATCTATGATTCATGATCTATTACTTCATAATGAATCTAGACTTTTTATAATTAATGCAAACTGACTTATGAGTTTACAAGGAAACACGAATAAATTCTTGCTGGCTTCTCTGTCCTTGAGACACAACTCTTAGTTGTGTATTTTCCTAGGTAAAATTGTCGTGCTATAAAAAGCAAGATAAAAGACAGGTTCACGAGGGCAGGAATGAATATGATGTCCATAAAATAATAGCTTGTTTACTCCTATTTCTAGGAATTTACTGGTATTTACTTTGGTTTGATTTTTTTTTTTTTTTCTTTTCTAGAAGAGGCGCTCGTACCGTATAGTAAACCCAACTTCCCATCCCCTGGTGGCCACAGCTCTTCAGGAACATCTTCTTCTAAAGGATCGACTGGACCTAGAAAAGGTGAAGTCTTGCGAGGAGGTCACCAACGCAATGCCAGTGACCTTCTCGATATAGGCTATGTGGGATCAAACAGTCAAGGACAGTTTACTGGTGAATTATGTAAGTTTATCTCTAGCTACAGTTAAAACTCTCAAATAGACAAAAAAAAGAAACATTACAGATGTGCTGTGAAGAGAGTAGGAAGTTGTGTGTGATAATCAGATTAAATTTTACCCAGATATTTCTGCCTTCTGAGGTGACAAGTAAATTATGTGCTGTTCTTTGGTTTGGACCTGTTCAAATCTGTGTAAGCCATGCCAATGTTATCTGCACAGGATGTCTTTCAGTGTGTAATGCTAGTGAAGCACAGAGAAAATTGAAGAGAAACTCCAGTAATTTAGCGTTTTCTTGGCAAAGTGTAGCATGCTTGTCTTGGAAATACCACTGACTTTTTTCTCAGAATGAATGAAAAGGGTGCTGACTTTTTTGGCCATGGTGATGCCTTCTCCTTAACTTCTTGTTACCTGGTGAGCAGTATTCTCTTAGACGGAGATCTTCTTTTCTTGATTGTGCAGCCCAGTTTTTTGAGTTGCGTATCTCAACTCTTTCCATCAGCAACCCAGGACAGGGAAATTATTTCCCAAACTTTTTTCTACTATCACTCAGTGCCTGTTAAACTTGGTATAAAACCATGTTGATGCTGTGTACGTGATGGCAGTACCAGATACCCAAAGGCTTCACTCTGGTGTTTGAAGTAGAACATTAACATCCCAGCAAGCTCGGGCATACTGGTATGTTTGCTGATAAAAGCAGTGGAGCTGTTGGAGTGTCTGCATCCTATTGCTGCGGTCAGACCCTCAGTACCTCCCGACAGTTACTGCCCAGTAGCTTGTAAGAGGGGATCCACAAACCCTGAAATGTGCAGTCTCAGATATGGTGTTGGTAAGTGCTGAATTTTAGCATCCATCGCTTTTCATCTTAGAAGCAATTAACTCTCTTCATACAACCTATTGAATATTCATCCCCTACTGCAGTAATATTGCCATAGGCTTTGTTTTGTGGGTTTTTTTTTCCTCTTATTACAACCTCTTTCTCTCTTTTTGTTTCTCTCTATAGAGTAGTTGAGAAGACACATTGCAAGCTGCTCTGATGGACCATCAGGTCTGAACTCATGGAAGTGATGACACTAAACAGTGCAATGAACATTTTCTTTATTTATGTACTATTAAAAGAACTGTAAATGCAATGTAAAGACACACAGCCACACATATCCCACAGATTCTTTACTTGTGTTCTTCTCTTTAATACACCATCCACCTTAAACTATTCCTTGTCAGGAGTATATAAAAAAAGAAAGAAAAAAAAAATCACCCTCCAGGATGAAAAGGATTTCCTTCTGTATATAATTTCTTTTGTTGCATTGCTATGCAAGCTCACCTTCTTTTTAGCTATGTTCATATTCATGTCTGTTTTTACTGGTCTGTTGTACTATATGTGAATTAATAGGCTGTGGTGCCATATATTAACTTTTAATTGTGTAACTTTTATGTTTAAAGTTTGCACTGCAATTTTATTTGGTGATAAGCACAAAACTCTACTCCTCATGACATGAAGAAAAAAAGAGACTGAATGTGTGGAGAAGGTTTACGTCCTGTAAGCTACTTTGGATAACGCTGGATGTAAAGGAGTACGTTAGGTGGTTTTCCATTGGGGTGTAGAAAT
The DNA here is from genome assembly GCF_003031625.1 of Empidonax traillii. Classification (NCBI taxonomy): domain Eukaryota; kingdom Metazoa; phylum Chordata; class Aves; order Passeriformes; family Tyrannidae; genus Empidonax; species Empidonax traillii. The sequence goes on from NW_020956045.1 coordinate 260,504, forward strand.
GAGAAAGTGACAGGCAAAACTGATGTCAGTGAAGACATTAGAGACAGATTTAAATCTTTTAAAAGCAAGCAACATGGTTGCTCTTCCTATTTAAGAAGGGGTCAGAAGTTGGAAGTGTGAGATTAAAGGGCGAATATGAAAATTAAAGGTAGCATGAGATGGCCTGGACCCTTTCACTAGAATGATGCCCTTAGTACCTGTTTTTAGCCATCTCATGCCACTAAGTAAAGGGGAAGAAAAACAAACCTTTCTACAAACAAAAGAACTTAAGGTGTTTCACTAAAGCTGTTTTTATATTGCAGTTTTAAAAGAATTATTACCGTTAATTTCTCCAGCCCAAAATGTAAGACAGAGATTTTCCAGGAGAAAAAAAAAAAACCAATATAAACTCAAGGAATACCTACCAAGAAGTTAAGAATGCAATTTATTATTAAGACATATTCAGGCTGCTTCCAAAAAAATTGAAATGTCAGAGTATCTTATTTCATCTTTGCAATACATGTACAGTAGAATAGAAGATAGAGCTGCACCACTGAAATTCATGACATTAATTGTTTTGATGCAGTCTACACAACCCTTTCTGTTCTGTTACTTGAAGTCTGCAAGAGTGGAAGTTGGATCCACTAAATTTGTAGTAAAGTGTTTAGTGTTTGGAAGGAAAGCAACGGTCAAACTATTTTCGACTTGCATTAAATCTATTTCTGGCAATACAATACATCCAAAAGTTGGATACAAGCAAAGAAAATCTTTGACCTGTGTTTTAGTGAGTGGCTTCAAACCCTACTATGATGAGGACATAACACATGTTTATACACTTTTTGAATAAACCAGACTCTGTAAGTGGACATTAATGACAGCATCCTGTCTATTCATTAATTTTCATGACTTTGTCCAAATCTTCTGTACTTCTCAAATCTCAGTGAGTAAATTGTCAAGCTTTTCTTAGAATATGTGGATAGCCCACCCATTACTTTGATGCTTAATTTAAATATTAAATCTTACAGCTTATTTCTGTTAGTTATCTGACCATGAACACGTTTCCATTGAATACCTTTTTCATATAACCAGTCTATGTTGTTTTATATATTGCCTTGGAGCTCACCAGTATTAAGAACACTTTTAGTAATGGCAGAATTTTAGAAAAGTAAATTAAAATGCTAAATATGTGTTGCTTTTCATTTCATTAACTTGTTCCATGATAAGATAAAACACTACAGCCATCAACTATAACTCAGCACTACTGAGTATTTAAAAAAAGCTAGTTAACTTCCTTAAGTCAAGATGTGTTATTCAGCAGGTTACAAACAAAAAAACTTGAGAAAAAAAAATGGAATAATTTATTTATATATGTGATCAATGATTATATGTCATTTTCCTGCTTGTTAAAACACTACAGTTAAAAACATGCTTAAAAATGTTCAAGTAAGATAAAGAGTGCATCATAATTACATATATTTGGTTTTATTTTGATATTTTCATATAAAGAGATGACTATTCAGAGTACAATTCAAATTTAATTCTCTGGAAAATGTTTAACTCAGTCACAGATTGATTTTTTTTTCCTTTTAATTCAAAAGCTTGTGCTGAGCTTTGGTGGAACACCTTACTCATTATATTCTATTCAAAATTCAGTATCATTAGAGGTTGATAAAGCCATCCCAATTACTTTCAAATATGTGTTTTATCTCTTCCACTGGAAAGTAAATGTGTGTCAGTATTAAAACTGTGCAGTACCATGATATTCACTAACTTGTCCATCTGCTTCTGTACATTTTTGTTCATTAATAATTTGCTTACAATATTACATAAGGTGTTGTTGTGTATGGCAAAGTGTCTCCATTATCTTACAGGTGATGTCTCTTCTTTTTTTTTTCTCTCTCTCTTTTCTATACAGTGTACTTCCAATGAACCACAGTACATATTTTTTAAAATGCCATTTAATTTACTATTTTAAAAGAAGTATTCTTCTCTTTTTAAAAAAAAAATGAAAACATTTATTGTGAATAATGTGTTTAAAGAAGAGGGATGTTGTGGCAGCACTTAGAATTGTTTTTTAATTTGTTTTTTTTTTAAAAAACTGTTTATTGGCTACAGTTTGTTCACAAAAAAGTATGACCTCTTAATGTGTTTCATTGGTATTGTTAGTGCAGCAAAGTTTAATTGGCATAAGAAGTTGGTTAATAGTACTGTTGAAGTGTGTATTGTATATTTACTGGGGAAAAAAAAATAAAACATATTCACATTTCAAATCTATGTTAAAAGACCTTGAGTAAGGAGTCAATATGTGAAAAGCCAAACTGGGAAAATCAGGCAATAATAACATAGACTGAGCTATAATCATCACTGTCCACTTACAGGTGACAAGGAACGTTTTGTGTGCTGGTTTTTGAGCTAAGCCAAGAGCTGTGTTATAAATAGGCCAGTGGTAAACATTGCCTGTCATAGGGGTTTCTGTTTAATGTCCTGTCTATGCTGGGAATAGCTGGACCGGTGCAATTACCCTGGTCCAGCCATTCCAGCAAACATCCTCCGTTTGTACCCGCGCTCTCTCAATGGCCAGCAAGGACCCGAATGCTCAGTTCCCTTTGCTCACGGCCCATAAAGCAGTGGATGTGTAAAACCTGCACTCCGTGGGTCTGAACCCTTGCACTTGGGGCTTTGTGCTGGTGGAGCTTCTGCCAACCCAGTACAGAATATCCCCAAAAGGCAAAGAGATGCCAGGTCAGTTTTTCTCAATCTTTGCGTTGAGTGTGTGCTCGATTTTAAACGCAGGAGGGCTGAAGGACCAAATAATAAATGGTTACATGTGCTTCAGTGGTGTATTGCTGTATAGGCAGCCATTTCAGTGATGCAAAGAACAGACATTTCTTGATTTTGTAATTTTTTTAAAAATTTTTTATTTCTCAAGCCCTTTCCAAGTCAGTAAACGTTTTGAATACCTTTTGGTTGTCACCTGAAATGCAACAGAAACACCGTTCCTTGGGAAAAGTACAAAAGATAAAGTGCATGGAATGTTTTAAGTGTATTAATTTAACTATACACCAGTGCAAAAGGAAGACATGACTGTTTGAAATAATTATATGCTGGTTTATGCTTGCCTCAGCCCATGCCTTGCCAGCCAGGAGAAAAAGTGTGTGCTAGGGTTGAGAAAGAGTCCTCACAACTGACAGAGGAAAGGTAATCGGGTTGGGGGAGATTTTGGCAGGAACTTTTTTTTTAAAACAAAAATACAGGCAGCTCCTCGGGGTTATCTTCAATATATGCAGTTTGGGGTTTTTTGATGATTAATGACCTTGTGAAGATATAGGAGGGGAACCAGGAGAAAAAAAAAAAAAAAGCTGGCTTTTTTTTGGTAAAGATTCGGGGAACTTGTTTGCCTAGGGGAGGATTTTTTAATTTCATTTTTATTTTTTAACACGTTTTGTGTTCCCTCTCTCTGGAACACATTAGGCAAAAAAAAAAAAAATTAATTTTGAAAACCATGTGGGCAACGGACATTTTCTTTAGGAGGTACATTCAAATAGCAGGAAAATGGCAAAAAGTAATACAAAAATAAGGAACACATAAACTGGTTTAGAATCAGCCAAGTCCACCACAGTTTCGCATGTAATTTTGAACTGTATGGTAATATGCATAAACTTCATTGCTTTTGGTTTCCATACCAAAACAAATTATCCAAAGTCCACAGAGGTCTAGATCCTGGGGACACTAATTCAAGTACTTAGTTTTAAATACATGGTTAACCCAAGCCAGTGGGACTGGAGGATGTTAAGGGTTGTACAGAGCTCCAGCCCTGGCTGCTTGCACCTCAGGAAGTCTCCAGCTGGAAAGCCCACGTGGCTTTAGGCTCGGTGAGTTTCTGTAGATCCCAGGCACCCCGTGTGTAGAGAGGCAGGTCACTTCCCTGAGGATGGAGTTTTGCAGGGCAGGGCAGATCTTTGATGAGTTAGGCACTGTGGTGGTTTGCACAGGGACCATTTAGTCAGGCGTGTCTCACATTTTGGGATGTCCTCCCCAGTTCCTGCCACAGTCTCAGTGCTGAGCAGTGGAACACAGCAGAGCAGTGGCACCAAACTCTGCTGTGCGTGGCTTGTTCCCTGCATCTCTTTAGGACTGACCCTTGCCTGCCAACACTCCTTACCCAAAAGAACAGATAGGACTCAGAGCTTTGTCATGGGACCCAGAGGAGAAGTAGGGCCATGCCTGTGTGCTGAGAAGGTGGACTGGTTATTTGGGAGAGCCAGCTCTGAGTTCCACTGTTGGTGTGAGGACTAGATTCCTCTCTAGCCTGACTTTGTAGCTACATCCAGGAAGACCACAGCAGAAAACAAGTTCCTAGAGCACAGCTCAGCCTTGCAGCATCTCTTCTGGCATTCAGTCTGTCGTAGACAATCCTGAGTTCAGCGCCAGCTTCTCGCCACACCCTGAGGGCTCTTTAGGCAAGTGAGGATGTTCCTCTCGCTGCAGCAGAATGGAAGAAAAAACCCCAATCAAACAAAACAAACAAACAAACAAAACCAAAATTAAACCTTTCACTTAAACATAAATATTTTTAAATAATGCTCAAAAATCCTAGAAAACAGAGCATTTCAGATGTATGTTTGATGATTTTCCTTTTCTTGGCATTTTGTTTTTGCTACCGTGGAAATGATCTGTTTGGTTTTTTCAGACCTGCTACACTCTCCCTCCACCCCTTTACCCCCTGTGTTTTCCAGTACTTATCTTTCAGGTGTAAA